>NW_027478772.1:300000-563927 GCF_051014685.1 Ptiloglossa arizonensis | reverse complement strand
TATCTCGCGAACGGATTGACGATCTCGAGAAATTCCTCTTGCATCTGAAAGTAGAAACACGCCCGATTGCAGTGGTGTGTGTACTTTTCCCCTAGGCCATTCCAGTTATTGGTTTCGAGTATCAGACCATCGAAAATTTTGATGGTTTCTCAACCATTCCATAACTTCAAACTCCCATATCTCGCGAACGGTTTGACGAACTCGAGAAATTCCTGTTGCATCGGAAAGTAGAAACTCGCCCGATTACAATGGTGTGTGTACTCTTCCCCTAGGCCATTCCAGTTATTGGTTTCGAGTATCAGACCAGCGAAATTTTTGATGGTTTCTCAACCATTCCTTAATTTCAAACTCCCATATCTCGCGAACGGATTGACGAACTCGAGAAATTCCTGTTGCATCTGAAAGTAGAAACTCGCCCGATTACAGCGGTGTGTGTATTTTTTCCCTAGGCCATAGTATTTATTGGTTTCGAGTATCAGGGTTGCAAAAATTTTGATGGTTTCTCAACCATTCCTTAACTTCGAACTCCCATATCTCTCGAACGGATTGACGAACTCGAGAAATTCCTGTTGCATCTGAAAGTAGAAACTCGCACGATTACAACGGCATGTGTATTTTTCCCCTTGGCCTTTGTAGTTATTGGTTTCGGGAATCAGACTTGCGAAAATTTTGATGTTTTCTCAACCATTCCTTAACTTCTAACCCCCATATCTCGCGAACGGATTGACGATCTCGAGAAATTCCTGTTGCATCTGAAAGTAGAAACTCGCCCGATTACAATGGTGAGTGTACTTTTCCCCTAGGCCATAGTAGTTATTGGTTTCGATTATCAGACTGGCGAAAATTTTGATGGTTTCTCAACCATTCCACAACTTCAAACTCCCATATCTCACGAACGGATTGACGAACTTGAGAAATTCCTGTTGCATCTGAAAGTAGAAACTCGCACGATTACAACGGCATGTGTATTTTTCCCCTAGGCCTTTGTAGTTATTGGTTTCGGGAATCAGACTTGCGAAAATTCTGATGGTTTCTCAAACATTCCTTAATTTCAAACTCCCATATCTCGCGAACGGATTGACGATCTCGAGAAATTCCTGTTGCATCTGAAAGTAGAAACACGCCCGATTGCAGTGGTGTGTGTACTTTTCCCCTAGGCCATTCCAGTTATTGGTTTCGAGTATCAGACCAGCGAAAATTTTGATGGTTTCTCAACCATTCCTTAACTTCAAACTCCCATATCTCGCGAACGGTTTGACGAACTCGAGAAATTCCTGTTGCATCTGAAAGTAGAAACTCGCCCGATTACAGCGGTGTGTGTATTTTTACCCTAGGCCATAGTATTTATTGGTATCGAGTATTGGGGTTGCAAAAATTTTGATGGTTTCTCAACCATTCCTTAACTTCGAACACCCATATCTCGCGAACGGATTAACGAACTTGAGAAATTCCTGTTGCATCTGAAAGTAGAAACCCGCACGATTACAACGGCATGTGTATTTTTCCCCTAGGCCTTTGTAGTTATTGGTTTCGGGAATCAGACTTGCGAAAATTTTGATGGTTTCTCAACCATTCCTTAACTTCTAACCCCCATATCTCGCGAACGGATTGACGATCTCGAGAAATTCCTGTTCCATCTGAAAGTAGAAACACGCCCGATTGCAGTGGTGTGTGTACTTTTCCCCTAGGCCATTCCATTTATTGGTTTCGAGTATCAGACCAGCGAAAATTTTGATGGTTTCTCAACCATTCCTTAACTTCAAACTCCCATATCTCGCGAACGGTTTGACGAACTCGAGAAATTCCTGTTGCATCTGAAAGTCGAAACTCGCCCGATTACAGCGGTGTGTGTATTGTTGCCCTAGGCCATAGTAGATATTGGTTTCGAGTATCATGGTTTCGAAAATTTTGATGGTTTCTCAATCATTCCTTAACCTCGAACTCCCATATTTGGCGAACGGATTGACGATCTCGAGAACTTCCTGTTGCATCTGAAAGTAGAAACTCGCCCGATTACAACGGTATTTGTTCTTTTCCCCTAGGCCATTCCAGTTATTGGTTTCGGGTATCAGACCTGCGAAAATTTTGATGCTTTCTCAACCATTCCTTAACTTCAAACTACCATATCTCGCGAACGGATTGACGAACTCGAGAAATTCCTGTTCCATCTGAAAGTAGAAACTCGCACGATTACAACGGCATGTGTATTTTTCCCCTAGGCCTTTGTAGTTATTGGTTTCGGGAATCAGACTTGCGAAAATTTTGATGGTTTCTCAACCATTCTTTAAGTTCTAACTCCCATATCGCGCGAACGGATTGACGATCTCGAGAAATTCCTGTTGCATCTGAAAGTAGAAACACGCCCGATTGCAGTGGTGTGTGTACTTTTCCCCTAGGCCATTCCAGTTATTGGTTTCGAGTATCAGACCAGCGAAAATTTTGATGGTTTCTCAAACATTCCTTAACTTCAAACTCCCATATCTCGCGAACGGTTTGACGAACTCGAGAAATTCCTGTTGCATCTGAAAGTAGAAACTCGCCCGATTACAATGGTGAGTGTACTTTTCCCCTAGGCCATAGTAGTTATTGGTTTCGATTATCAGACTTGCGAAAATTTTGATGGTTTCTCAACCATTCGTTAACTTCGAACTCCCATATCTCGCGAACGGATTCACGAACGCGAGAAATTCCTGTTGCACCTGAAAGTAGAAACTCGCACGATTACAACTGCATGTGTATTTTTCCCCTAGGCCTATGTAGTTATTGGTTTCGGGAATCAGACTTGCGAAAATTTTGTTGGTTTCTCAACCATTCCTTCACTTCTAACTCCCACATCTGGCGAACGGATTGACGAACTCGAGAAATTCCTGTTGCATCTGAAAGTAGAAACTCGTCCGATTACAATGGTGAGTGTACTTTTCCCCTAGGCCATAGTATTTATTGGTTTCGAGTATCAGGGTTGCGAAAATTTTGATGGTTTCTCAATCATTCCTTAACTTCGAACTCCCATATCTCGCGAACGGATTGACGATCTCGAGAAATTCCTGTTGCATCTGAAAGTAGAAACACGCCAGATTGCAGTGGTGTGTGTACTTTTCCCCTAGGCCATTCCAGTTATTGGTTTCGAGTATCAGACCAGCGAAAATTTTGATGGTTTCTCAACCATTCCTTAACTTCAAACTCCCATATCTCGCGAACGGTTTGACGAACTCGAGAAATTCCTGTTGCATCTGAAAGTAGAAACTCGCCCGATTACAATGGTGTGTGTTCTTTTCCCCTAGGCCATTCCAGTTATCGGTTTCGAGTATCAGACCAGCGAAATTTTTGATGGTTTCTCAACCATTACTTAACTTCAAACTCCCATATCTCGCGAACGGATTGACGAACACGAGAAATTCCTGTTTCATCTGAAAGTAGAAACTCGCCCGATTACAACGGTGTGTGTATTGTTGCCCTAGGCCATAGTATTTATTGGTATCGAGTATTGGGGTTGCAAAAATTTTGATGGTTTCTCAACCATTCCTTAACTTCGAACACCCATATCTCGCGAACGGATTAACGAACTTGAGAAATTCCTGTTGCATCTGAAAGTAGAAACCCGCACGATTACAACGGCATGTGTATTTTTCCCCTAGGCCTTTGTAGTTATTGGTTTCGGGAATCAGACTTGCGAAAATTTTGATGGTTTCTCAACCATTCCTTAACTTCTAACCCCCATATCTCGCGAACGGATTGACGATCTCGAGAAATTCCTGTTCCATCTGAAAGTAGAAACACGCCCGATTGCAGTGGTGTGTGTACTTTTCCCCTAGGCCATTCCATTTATTGGTTTCGAGTATCAGACCAGCGAAAATTTTGATGGTTTCTCAACCATTCCTTAACTTCAAACTCCCATATCTCGCGAACGGTTTGACGAACTCGAGAAATTCCTGTTGCATCTGAAAGTCGAAACTCGCCCGATTACAGCGGTGTGTGTATTGTTGCCCTAGGCCATAGTAGATATTGGTTTCGAGTATCATGGTTTCGAAAATTTTGATGGTTTCTCAATCATTCCTTAACCTCGAACTCCCATATTTGGCGAACGGATTGACGATCTCGAGAACTTCCTGTTGCATCTGAAAGTAGAAACTCGCCCGATTACAACGGTATTTGTTCTTTTCCCCTAGGCCATTCCAGTTATTGGTTTCGGGTATCAGACCTGCGAAAATTTTGATGCTTTCTCAACCATTCCTTAACTTCAAACTACCATATCTCGCGAACGGATTGACGAACTCGAGAAATTCCTGTTCCATCTGAAAGTAGAAACTCGCACGATTACAACGGCATGTGTATTTTTCCCCTAGGCCTTTGTAGTTATTGGTTTCGGGAATCAGACTTGCGAAAATTTTGATGGTTTCTCAACCATTCTTTAAGTTCTAACTCCCATATCGCGCGAACGGATTGACGATCTCGAGAAATTCCTGTTGCATCTGAAAGTAGAAACACGCCCGATTGCAGTGGTGTGTGTACTTTTCCCCTAGGCCATTCCAGTTATTGGTTTCGAGTATCAGACCAGCGAAAATTTTGATGGTTTCTCAAACATTCCTTAACTTCAAACTCCCATATCTCGCGAACGGTTTGACGAACTCGAGAAATTCCTGTTGCATCTGAAAGTAGAAACTCGCCCGATTACAATGGTGAGTGTACTTTTCCCCTAGGCCATAGTAGTTATTGGTTTCGATTATCAGACTTGCGAAAATTTTGATGGTTTCTCAACCATTCGTTAACTTCGAACTCCCATATCTCGCGAACGGATTCACGAACGCGAGAAATTCCTGTTGCACCTGAAAGTAGAAACTCGCACGATTACAACTGCATGTGTATTTTTCCCCTAGGCCTATGTAGTTATTGGTTTCGGGAATCAGACTTGCGAAAATTTTGTTGGTTTCTCAACCATTCCTTCACTTCTAACTCCCACATCTGGCGAACGGATTGACGAACTCGAGAAATTCCTGTTGCATCTGAAAGTAGAAACTCGTCCGATTACAATGGTGAGTGTACTTTTCCCCTAGGCCATAGTATTTATTGGTTTCGAGTATCAGGGTTGCGAAAATTTTGATGGTTTCTCAATCATTCCTTAACTTCGAACTCCCATATCTCGCGAACGGATTGACGATCTCGAGAAATTCCTGTTGCATCTGAAAGTAGAAACACGCCAGATTGCAGTGGTGTGTGTACTTTTCCCCTAGGCCATTCCAGTTATTGGTTTCGAGTATCAGACCAGCGAAAATTTTGATGGTTTCTCAACCATTCCTTAACTTCAAACTCCCATATCTCGCGAACGGTTTGACGAACTCGAGAAATTCCTGTTGCATCTGAAAGTAGAAACTCGCCCGATTACAATGGTGTGTGTTCTTTTCCCCTAGGCCATTCCAGTTATCGGTTTCGAGTATCAGACCAGCGAAATTTTTGATGGTTTCTCAACCATTACTTAACTTCAAACTCCCATATCTCGCGAACGGATTGACGAACACGAGAAATTCCTGTTTCATCTGAAAGTAGAAACTCGCCCGATTACAACGGTATTTGTTCTTTTCCCCTAGGCCATTCCAGTTATTGGTTTCGGGTATCAGACCTGCGAAAATTTTGATGCTTTCTCAACCATTCCTTAACTTCAAACTCCCATATCTCGCGAACGGATTGACGAACTCGAGAAATTCCTGTTCCATCTGAAAGTAGAAACTCGCACGATTACAACGGCATGTGTATTTTTCCCCTAGGCCTTTGTAGTTATTGGTTTCGGGAATCAGACTTGCGAAAATTTTGATGGTTTCTCAACCATTCTTTAAGTTCTAACTCCCATATCGCGCGAACGGATTGACGATCTCGAGAAATTCCTGTTGCATCTGAAAGTAGAAACACGCCCGATTGCAGTGGTGTGTGTACTTTTCCCCTAGGCCATTCCAGTTATTGGTTTCGAGTATCAGACCAGCGAAAATTTTGATGGTTTCTCAAACATTCCTTAACTTCAAACTCCCATATCTCGCGAACGGTTTGACGAACTCGAGAAATTCCTGTTGCATCTGAAAGTAGAAACTCGCCCGATTACAATGGTGAGTGTACTTTTCCCCTAGGCCATAGTAGTTATTGGTTTCGATTATCAGACTTGCGAAAATTTTGATGGTTTCTCAACCATTCGTTAACTTCGAACTCCCATATCTCGCGAACGGATTCACGAACGCGAGAAATTCCTGTTGCACCTGAAAGTAGAAACTCGCACGATTACAACTGCATGTGTATTTTTCCCCTAGGCCTATGTAGTTATTGGTTTCGGGAATCAGACTTGCGAAAATTTTGTTGGTTTCTCAACCATTCCTTCACTTCTAACTCCCACATCTGGCGAACGGATTGACGAACTCGAGAAATTCCTGTTGCATCTGAAAGTAGAAACTCGCCCGAATACAGCGGTAAGTGTACTTTTGCCCTAGGCCATAGTAGTTATTGGTTTCGAGTATCAGGGTTGCGAATATTCTGATGGTTTCTCAACCATTCCTTAATTTCAAGCTCCCATATCTCGCGAACGGATTGACGATCTCGAGAAATTCCTGTTGCATCTGAAAGTAGAAACTCGCCTGATTACAGCGGTCTGTGTATTTTTGCCCTAGGCCATAGTAGATATTGGTTTCGAGTATCATGGTTGCGAAAATTTTGATGGTTTCTCAACCATTCCTTAACTTCGAACTCCCATATCTCGCGAACGGATTGACGAACTCGAGAAATTCCTGTTGCATCTGAAAGTAGAAACTCGCCCGATTACAATGGTGTGTGTATTTTTCCCCTAGGCCATTCCAGTTATTGGTTTCGAATATCAGACCAGCGAAAATTTTGATGCTTTCTCAACCATTCCTTAACTTCAAACTCCCATATCTCGCGAACGGATTGACGATCCCGAGAAATTCCTGTTGCATCTGAAAGTAGAAACTCGCCCGATTACAGCGGTGTGTGTATTTTTGCCCTAGGCCATAGTAGATATTGGTTTCGAGTATCATGGTTGCGAAAATTTTGATGGTTTCTCAATCATTCCTTAACCTCGAACTCCCATATTTGGCGAACGGATTGACGATCTCGAGAACTTCCTGTTGCATCTGAAAGTAGAGACACGCCCGATTACAGTGGTGTGAGTACTTTTCCCCTAGGCCATTCCACTTATTGGTTTCGAGTATCAGACCAGCGAAAATTTTGATGCTTTCTAAACCATTCCACAACATCAAACTCCCATATCTCGCGAACGGATTGACGAACTTGAGAAATTCCTGTTGCATCTGAAAGTAGAAACTCGGACGATTACAACGGCATGTGTATTTTTCCCCTAGGCCTTTGTAGTTATTGGTTTCGGGAATCAGACTTGCGAAAACTTTGATGGTTTCTCAACCATTTCTTAATTTCAAACTCCCATATCTCGCGAACGGATTGACGATCTCGAGAAATTCCTCTTGCATCTGAAAGTAGAAACACGCCCGATTGCAGTGGTGTGTGTACTTTTCCCCTAGGCCATTCCAGTTATTGGTTTCGAGTATCAGACCATCGAAAATTTTGATGGTTTCTCAACCATTCCATAACTTCAAACTCCCATATCTCGCGAACGGTTTGACGAACTCGAGAAATTCCTGTTGCATCGGAAAGTAGAAACTCGCCCGATTACAATGGTGTGTGTACTCTTCCCCTAGGCCATTCCAGTTATTGGTTTCGAGTATCAGACCAGCGAAATTTTTGATGGTTTCTCAACCATTCCTTAATTTCAAACTCCCATATCTCGCGAACGGATTGACGAACTCGAGAAATTCCTGTTGCATCTGAAAGTAGAAACTCGCCCGATTACAGCGGTGTGTGTATTTTTTCCCTAGGCCATAGTATTTATTGGTTTCGAGTATCAGGGTTGCAAAAATTTTGATGGTTTCTCAACCATTCCTTAACTTCGAACTCCCATATCTCTCGAACGGATTGACGAACTCGAGAAATTCCTGTTGCATCTGAAAGTAGAAACTCGCACGATTACAACGGCATGTGTATTTTTCCCCTTGGCCTTTGTAGTTATTGGTTTCGGGAATCAGACTTGCGAAAATTTTGATGTTTTCTCAACCATTCCTTAACTTCTAACCCCCATATCTCGCGAACGGATTGACGATCTCGAGAAATTCCTGTTGCATCTGAAAGTAGAAACTGGCCCGATTACAGCGGTGTGTGTATTTTTGCCCTAGGCCATAGTAGTTATTGGTTTCGAATATCAGACCAGCGAAAATTTTGATGCTTTCTCAACCATTCCTTAACTTCAAACTCCCATATCTCGCGAAAGGATTGACGAACTCGAGAAATTCCTGTAGCATCTGAAAGTAGAAACTCGCCCGATTACAATGGTGAGTGTACTTTTCCCCTAGGCCATAGTAGTTATTGGTTTCGATTATCAGACTGGCGAAAATTTTGATGGTTTCTCAACCATTCCACAACTTCAAACTCCCATATCTCGCGAACGGATTGACGAACTCGAGAAATTCCTGTTGCATCTGAATGTAGAAACTCGCCCGAATACAGCGGTGTGTGTATTTTTGCCCTAGGCCATAGTAGATATTGGTTTTGGGTATCATGGATGCGAAAATTTTGATGGTTTCTCAACCATTCCTTAACTTCGAACTCCCATATCTCGCGAACGGATTGACGAACTCGAGAAATTCCTGTTCCATCTGAAAGTAGAAACTCGCACGATTACAACGGTAGGTGTATTTTTCCCCTAGGCCATTCCAGTTATTGGTTCCGAATATCAGACCAGCGAAAATTTTGATGCTTTCTCAACCATTCCTTAACTTCAAACTCCCATATCTCGCGAACGGATTGACGATCCCGAGAAATTCCTGTTGCATCTGAAAGTAGAAACTCGCCCGATTACAGCGGTGTGTGTATTTTTGCCCTAGGCTATAGTAGATATTGGTTACGAGTATCATGGTTGCGAAAATTTTGATGGTTTCTCAATCATTCCTTAACCTCGAACTCCCATATTTGGCGAACGGATTGACGATCTCGAGAAATTCCTCTTGCATCTGAAAGTAGAAACACGCCCGATTGCAGTGGTGTGTGTACTTTTCCCCTAGGCCATTCCAGTTATTGGTTTCGAGTATCAGACCATCGAAAATTTTGATGGTTTCTCAACCATTCCTTAACTTCAAACTCCCATATCTCGCGAACGGTTTGACGAACTCGAGAAATTCCTGTTGCATCTGAAAGTAGAAACTCGCACGATTACAATGGTGTGTGTACTTTTGCCCTAGGCCATTCCAGTTATTGGTTTCGAGTATCAGACCAGCGAAATTTTTGATGGTTTATCAACCATTCCTTAACTTCAAACTCCCATATCTCGCGAACGGATTGACGAACTCGAGAAATTCCTGTTGCATCTGAAAGTAGAAACTCGCCCGATTACAGCGGTGTGTGTATTTTTGCCCTAGGCCATAGTATTTATTGGTTTCGAGTATCAGGGTTGCAAAAATTTTGATGGTTTCTCAACCATTCCTTAACATCGAACTCCCATATCTCGCGAACGAATTCACGAACTTGAGAAATTCCTGTTGCATCTGAACGTAGAAACTCGCACGATTACAACGGTATGTGTATTTTTCCCCTAGGCCATTCCAGTTATTGGTTTCGAATATCAGACCAGCGAAAATTTTGATGCTTTCTCAACCATTCCTTCACTTCCAACTCCCATATCTGGCGAACGGATTGACGATCTCGAGAAATTCCTGTTGCATCTGAAAGTAGAAACACGCCCGATTACAGTGGTGTGTGTACTTTTCCCCTAGGCCATTCCAGTTATTGGTTTCGAGTATCAGACCAGCGAAAATTTTGATGCTTTCTCAACCATTCCACAACTTCAAACTCCCATATCTCACGAACGGATTGACGAACTTGAGAAATTCCTGTTGCATCTGAAAGTAGAAACTCGCACGATTACAACGGCATGTGTATTTTTCCCCTAGGCCTTTGTAGTTATTGGTTTCGGGAATCAGACTTGCGAAAATTTTGATGGTTTCTCAAACATTCCTTAATTTCAAACTCCCATATCTCGCGAACGGATTGACTATCTCGAGAAATTCCTGTTGCATCTGAAAGTAGAAACACGCCCGATTGCAGTGGTGTGTGTACTTTTCCCCTAGGCCATTCCAGTTATTGGTTTCGAGTATCAGACCAGCGAAAATTTTGATGGTTTCTCAACCATTCCTTAACTTCAAACTCCCATATCTCGCGAACGGTTTGACGAACTCGAGAAATTCCTGTTGCATCTGAAAGTAGAAACTCGCCCGATTACAGCGGTGTGTGTATTTTTACCCTAGGCCATAGTATTTATTGGTATCGAGTATTGGGGTTGCAAAAATTTTGATGGTTTCTCAACCATTCCTTAACTTCTAACACCCATATCTCGCGAACGGATTAACGAACTTGAGAAATTCCTGTTGCATCTGAAAGTAGAAACCCGCACGATTACAACGGCATGTGTATTTTTCCCCTAGGCCTTTGTAGTTATTGGTTTCGGGAATCAGACTTGCGAAAATTTTGATGGTTTCTCAACCATTCCTTAACTTCTAACCCCCATATCTCGCGAACGGATTGACGATCTCGAGAAATTCCTGTTCCATCTGAAAGTAGAAACACGCCCGATTGCAGTGGTGTGTGTACTTTTCCCCTAGGCCATTCCATTTATTGGTTTCGAGTATCAGACCAGCGAAAATTTTGATGGTTTCTCAACCATTCCTTAACTTCAAACTCCCATATCTCGCGAACGGTTTGACGAACTCGAGAAATTCCTGTTGCATCTGAAAGTCGAAACTCGCCCGATTACAGCGGTGTGTGTATTTTTGCCCTAGGCCATAGTATTTATTGGTTTCGAGTATCAGGGTTGCAAAAATTTTGATGGTTTCTCAACCATTCCTTAACATCGAACTCCCATATCTCGCGAACGAATTCACGAACTTGAGAAATTCCTGTTGCATCTGAAAGTAGAAACTCGCACGATTACAACGGTATGTGTATTTTTCCCCTAGGCCATTCCAGTTACTGGTTTCGAATATCAGACCAGCGAAAATTTTGATGCTTTCTCAACCATTCCTTCACTTCCAACTCCCATATCTGGCGAACGGATTGACGATCTCGAGAAATTCCTGTTGCATCTGAAAGTAGAAACACGCCCGATTACAGTGGTGTGTGTACTTTTCCCCTAGGCCATTCCAGTTATTGGTTTCGAGTATCAGACCAGCGAAAATTTTGATGCTTTCTCAACCATTCCACAACTTCAAACTCCCATATCTCACGAACGGATTGACGAACTTGAGAAATTCCTGTTGCATCTGAAAGTAGAAACTCGCACGATTACAACGGCATGTGTATTTTTCCCCTAGGCCTTTGTAGTTATTGGTTTCGGGAATCAGACTTGCGAAAATTTTGATGGTTTCTCAAACATTCCTTAATTTCAAACTCCCATATCTCGCGAACGGATTGACTATCTCGAGAAATTCCTGTTGCATCTGAAAGTAGAAACACGCCCGATTGCAGTGGTGTGTGTACTTTTCCCCTAGGCCATTCCAGTTATTGGTTTCGAGTATCAGACCAGCGAAAATTTTGATGGTTTCTCAACCATTCCTTAACTTCAAACTCCCATATCTCGCGAACGGTTTGACGAACTCGAGAAATTCCTGTTGCATCTGAAAGTAGAAACTCGCCCGATTACAGCGGTGTGTGTATTTTTACCCTAGGCCATAGTATTTATTGGTATCGAGTATTGGGGTTGCAAAAATTTTGATGGTTTCTCAACCATTCCTTAACTTCTAACACCCATATCTCGCGAACGGATTAACGAACTTGAGAAATTCCTGTTGCATCTGAAAGTAGAAACCCGCACGATTACAACGGCATGTGTATTTTTCCCCTAGGCCTTTGTAGTTATTGGTTTCGGGAATCAGACTTGCGAAAATTTTGATGGTTTCTCAACCATTCCTTAACTTCTAACCCCCATATCTCGCGAACGGATTGACGATCTCGAGAAATTCCTGTTCCATCTGAAAGTAGAAACACGCCCGATTGCAGTGGTGTGTGTACTTTTCCCCTAGGCCATTCCATTTATTGGTTTCGAGTATCAGACCAGCGAAAATTTTGATGGTTTCTCAACCATTCCTTAACTTCAAACTCCCATATCTCGCGAACGGTTTGACGAACTCGAGAAATTCCTGTTGCATCTGAAAGTCGAAACTCGCCCGATTACAGCGGTGTGTGTATTTTTGCCCTAGGCCATAGTATTTATTGGTTTCGAGTATCAGACCAGCGAAAATTTTGATGCTTTCTCAACCATTCCACAACTTCAACCTCCCATATCTCACGAACGGATTGACGAACTTGAGAAATTCCTGTTGCATCTGAAAGTAGAAACTCGCACGATTACAACGGCATGTGTATTTTTCCCCTAGGCCTTTGTAGTTATTGGTTTCGGGAATCAGACTTGCGAAAATTCTGATGGTTTCTCAAACATTCCTTAATTTCAAACTCCCATATCTCGCGAACGGATTGACGATCTCGAGAAATTCCTGTTGCATCTGAAAGTAGAAACACGCCCGATTGCAGTGGTGTGTGTACTTTTCCCCTAGGCCATTCCAGTTATTGGTTTCGAGTATCAGACCAGCGAAAATTTTGATGGTTTCTCAACCATTCCTTAACTTCAAACTCCCATATCTCGCGAACGGTTTGACGAACTCGAGAAATTCCTGTTGCATCTGAAAGTAGAAACTCGCCCGATTACAGCGGTGTGTGTATTTTTACCCTAGGCCATAGTATTTATTGGTATCGAGTATTGGGGTTGCAAAAATTTTGATGGTTTCTCAATCATTCCTTAACCTCGAACTCCCATATTTGGCGAACGGATTGACGATCTCGAGAACTTCCTGTTGCATCTGAAAGTAGAGACACGCCCGATTACAGTGGTGTGAGTACTTTTCCCCTAGGCCATTCCACTTATTGGTTTCGAGTATCAGACCAGCGAAAATTTTGATGCTTTCTAAACCATTCCACAACATCAAACTCCCATATCTCGCGAACGGATTGACGAACTTGAGAAATCCCTGTTGCATCTGAAAGTAGAAACTCGGACGATTACAACGGCATGTGTATTTTTCCCCTAGGCCTCTGTAGTTATTGGATACGGGAATCAGATTTGCGAAAATTTTGATGGTTTCTCAACCATTCCTTAACTTCTAACCCCCATATCTCGCGAACGGATTGACGATCTCGAGAAATTCCTGTTGCATCTGAAAGTAGAAACTGGCCCGATTACAGCGGTGTGTGTATTTTTGCCCTAGGCCATAGTAGATATTGGTTTCGAGTATCATGGTTGCGAAAATTTTGATGGTTTCTCAATCATTCCTTAACCTCGAACTCCCATATTTGGCGAACGGATTGACGATCTCGAGAACTTCCTGTTGCATCTGAAAGTAGAGACACGCCCGATTACAGTGGTGTGAGTACTTTTCCCCTAGGCCATTCCACTTATTGGTTTCGAGTATCAGACCAGCGAAAATTTTGATGCTTTCTAAACCATTCCACAACATCAAACTCCCATATCTCGCGAACGGATTGACGAACTTGAGAAATTCCTGTTGCATCTGAAAGTAGAAACTCGGACGATTACAACGGCATGTGTATTTTTCCCCTAGGCCTTTGTAGTTATTGGTTTCGGGAATCAGACTTGCGAAAACTTTGATGGTTTCTCAACCATTTCTTAATTTCAAACTCCCATATCTCGCGAACGGATTGACGATCTCGAGAAATTCCTCTTGCATCTGAAAGTAGAAACACGCCCGATTGCAGTGGTGTGTGTACTTTTCCCCTAGGCCATTCCAGTTATTGGTTTCGAGTATCAGACCATCGAAAATTTTGATGGTTTCTCAACCATTCCTTAACTTCAAACTCCCATATCTCGCGAACGGTTTGACGAACTCGAGAAATTCCTGTTGCATCTGAAAGTAGAAACTCGCACGATTACAATGGTGTGTGTACTTTTGCCCTAGGCCATTCCAGTTATTGGTTTCGAGTATCAGACCAGCGAAATTTTTGATGGTTTCTCAACCATTCCTTAACTTCAAACTCCCATATCTCGCGAACGGATTGACGAACTCGAGAAATTCCTGTTGCATCTGAAAGTAGAAACTCGCCCGATTACAGCGGTGTGTGTATTTTTGCCCTAGGCCATAGTATTTATTGGTTTCGAGTATCAGGGTTGCAAAAATTTTGATGGTTTCTCAACCATTCCTTAACATCGAACTCCCATATCTCGCGAACGAATTCACGAACTTGAGAAATTCCTGTTGCATCTGAAAGTAGAAACTCGCACGATTACAACGGTATGTGTATTTTTCCCCTAGGCCATTCCAGTTATTGGTTTCGAATATCAGACCAGCGAAAATTTTGATGCTTTCTTAACCATTCCTTCACTTCCAACTCCCATATCTGGCGAACGGATTGACGATCTCGAGAAATTCCTGTTGCATCTGAAAGTAGAAACACGCCCGATTACAGTGGTGTGTGTACTTTTCCCCTAGGCCATTCCAGTTATTGGTTTCGAGTATCAGACCAGCGAAAATTTTGATGCTTTCTCAACCATTCCACAACTTCAAACTCCCATATCTCACGAACGGATTGACGAACTTGAGAAATTCCTGTTGCATCTGAAAGTAGAAACTCGCACGATTACAACGGCATGTGTATTTTTCCCCTAGGCCTTTGTAGTTATTGGTTTCGGGAATCAGACTTGCGAAAATTTTGATGGTTTCTCAAACATTCCTTAACTTCTAACCCCCATATCTCGCGAACGGTTTGACGAACTCGAGAAATTCCTGTTGCATCTGAAAGTAGAAACTCGCCCGATTACAGCGGTGTGTGTATTTTTACCCTAGGCCATAGTATTTATTGGTATCGAGTATTGGGGTTGCAAAAATTTTGATGGTTTCTCAACCATTCCTTAACTTCGAACACCCATATCTCGCGAACGGATTAACGAACTTGAGAAATTCGTGTTGCATCTGAAAGTAGAAACCCGCACGATTACAACGGCATGTGTATTTTTCCCCTAGGCCTTTGTAGTTATTGGTTTCGGGAATCAGACTTGCGAAAATTTTGATGGTTTCTCAACCATTCCTTAACTTCTAACCCCCATATCTCGCGAACGGATTGACGATCTCGAGAAATTCCTGTTCCATCTGAAAGTAGAAACACGCCCGATTGCAGTGGTGTGTGTACTTTTCCCCTAGGCCATTCCATTTATTGGTTTCGAGTATCAGACCAGCGAAATTTTTGATGGTTTCTCAACCATTCCTTAACTTCAAACTCCCATATCTCGCGAACGGATTGACGAACTCGAGAAATTCCTGTTGCATCTGAAAGTAGAAACTCGCACGATTACAACGGCATGTGTATTTTTCCCCTAGGCCTTTGTAGTTATTGGTTTCGGGAATCAGACTTGCGAAAATTTTGATGGTTTCTCAACCATTCCTTAACTTCAAACTCCCATATCTCGCGAACGGTTTGACGAACTCGAGAAATTCCTGTTGCATCTGAAAGTCGAAACTCGCCCGATTACAATGGTGTGTGTACTTGTCCCCTAGGCCATTCCAGTTATTGGTTTCGAGTATCAGACCAGCGAAATTTTTGATGGTTTCTCAACCATTCCTTAACTTCAAACTCCCATATCTCGCGAACGGATTGACGAACTCGAGAAATTCCTGTTGCATCTGAAAGTAGAAACTCGCACGATTACAACGGCGTGTGTATTTTTCCCCTAGGCCTTTGTAGTTATTGGTTTCGGGAATCAGACTTGCGAAAATTTTGATGGTTTCTCAACCATTCCTTAACTTCTAACCCCCATATCTCGCGAACGGATTGGCGATCTCGAGAAATTCCTGTTGCATCTGAAAGTAGAAACTCGCCCGATTACAATGGTGTGTGTACTTGTCCCCTAGGCCATTCCAGTTATTGGTTTCGAGTTTCAGACCAGCGAAATTTTTGATGGTTTCTCAACCATTCCTTAACTTCAAACTCCCATATCTCGCGAACGGATTGCCGATCTCGAGAAATTCCTGTTGCATCTGAAAGTAGAAACTCGCCCGATTACAGCGGTGTGTGTATTTTTGCCCTCGGCCATAGTAGATATTGGTTTCGAGTATCATGGTTGCGAAAATTTTGATGGTTTCTCAACCATTCCTTAACTTCGAACTCCCATATCTCGCGAACGGATTGACGAACTCGAGAAATTCCTGTTCCGTCTGAAAGTAGAAACTCGCACGATTACAACGGTATGTGTATTTTTCCCCTAGGCCATTCCAGTTATTGCTTTCGAATATCAGACCAGCGAAAATTTTGATGCTTTCTCAACCATTCCTTAACTTCAAACTCCCATATCTCGCGAACGGATTGACGAACTCGAGAAATTCCTGTAGCATCTGAAAGTAGAAACTCGCCCGATTACAATGGTGAGTGTACTTTTCCCCTAGGCCATAGTAGTTATTGGTTTCGATTATCAGACTTGCGAAAATTTTGATGGTTTCTCAACCATTCGTTAACTTCGAACTCCCATATCTCGCGAACGGATTCACGAACGCGAGAAATTCCCGTTGCACATGAAAGTAGAAACTCGCACGATTACAACTCCATGTGTATTTTTCCCCTAGGCCTATGTAGTTATTGGTTTCGGGAATCAGACTTGCGATAATTTTGTTGGTTTCTCAACCATTCCTTCACTTCTAACTCCCATATCTGGCGAACGGATTGACGAACTCGAGAAATTCCTGTTGCATCTGAAAGTAGAAACTCGCCCGAATACAGCGGTAAGTGTACTTTTGCCCTAGGCCATAGTAGTTATTGGTTTCGAGTATCAGGGTTCCGAATATTCTGATGGTTTCTCAACCATTCCTTAATTTCAAACTCCCATATCTCGCGAACGGATTGACGATCTCGAGAAATTCCTGTTGCATCTGAAAGTAGAAACTCGCCTGATTACAGCGGTCTGTGTATTTTTGCCCTAGGCCATAGTAGATATTGGTTTCGAGTATCATGGTTGCGAAAATTTTGATGGTTTCTCAACCATTCCTTAACTTCGAACTCCCATATCTCGCGAACGGATTGACGATCTCGAGAAATTCCTGTTGCATCTGAAAGTAGAAACACGCCAGATTGCAGTGGTGTGTGTACTTTTCCCCTAGGCCATTCCAGTTATTGGTTTCGAGTATCAGACCAGCGAAAATTTTGATGGTTTCTCAACCATTCCTTAACTTCAAACTCCCATATCTCGCGAACGGTTTGACGAACTCGAGAAATTCCTGTTGCATCTGAAAGTAGAAACTCGCCCGATTACAATGGTGTGTGTTCTTTTCCCCTAGGCCATTCCAGTTATCGGTTTCGAGTATCAGACCAGCGAAATTTTTGATGGTTTCTCAACCATTCCTTAACTTCAAACTCCCATATCTCGCGAACGGATTGACGAACACGAGAAATTCCTGTTTCATCTGAAAGTAGAAACTCGCCCGATTACAACGGTATTTGTTCTTTTCCCCTAGGCCATTCCAGTTATTGGTTTCGGGTATCAGACCTGCGAAAATTTTGATGCTTTCTCAACCATTCCTTAACTTCAAACTCCCATATCTCGCGAACGGATTCACGATCTCGAGAAATTCCTGTTGCATCTGAAAGTAGAAACTCGCACGATTACAACGGCATGTGTATTTTTCCCCTAGGCCTTTGTAGTTATTGGTTTCGGGAATCAGACTTGCGGAAATTTTGATGGTTTCTCAACCATTCTTTAAGTTCTAACTCCCATATCGCGCGAACGGATTGACGATCTCGAGAAATTCCTGTTGCATCTGAAAGTAGAAACACGCCCGATTGCAGTGGTGTGTGTACTTTTCCCCTAGGCCATTCCAGTTATTGGTTTCGAGTATCAGACCAGCGAAAATTTTGATGGTTTCTCAACCATTCGTTAACTTCGAACTCCCATATCTCGCGAACGGATTCACGAACGCGAGAAATTCCTGTTGCACCTGAAAGTAGAAACTCGCACGATTACAACTGCATGTGTATTTTTCCCCTAGGCCTATGTAGTTATTGGTTTCGGGAATCAGACTTGCGAAAATTTTTTTGGTTTCTCAACCATTCCTTCACTTCTAACTCCCATATCTGGCGAACGGATTGACGAACTCGAGAAATTCCTGTTGCATCTGAAAGTAGAAACTCGCCCGAATACAGCGGTAAGTGTACTTTTGCCCTAGGCCATAGTAGTTATTGGTTTCGAGTATCAGGGTTGCGAATATTCTGATGGTTTCTCAACCATTCCTTAATTTCAAACTCCCATATCTCGCGAACGGATTGACGATCTCGAGAAATTCCTGTTGCATCTGAAAGCAGAAACTCGCCTGATTACAGCGGTCTGTGTATTTTTGCCCTAGGCCATAGTAGATATTGGTTTCGAGTATCATGGTTGCGAAAATTTTGATGGTTTCTCAACCATTCCTTAACTTCGAACTCCCATATCTCGCGAACGGATTGACGATCTCGAGAAATTCCTGTTGCATCTGAAAGTAGAAACACGCCAGATTGCAGTGGTGTGTGTACTTTTCCCTAAGGCCATTCCAGTTATTGGTTTCGAGTATCAGACCAGCGAAAATTTTGATGGTTTCTCAACCATTCCTTAACTTCAAACTCCCATATCTCGCGAACGGTTTGACGAACTCGAGAAATTCCTGTTGCATCTGAAAGTAGAAACTCGCCCGATTACAATGGTGTGTGTACTTTTCCCCTAGGCCATTCCAGTTATCGGTTTCGAGTATCAGACCAGCGAAATTTTTGATGGTTTCTCAACCATTCCTTAACTTCAAACTCCCATATCTCGCGAACGGATTGACGAACACGAGAAATTCCTGTTTCATCTGAAAGTAGAAACTCGCCCGTTTACAACGGTATTTGTTCTTTTCCCCTAGGCCATTCCAGTTATTGGTTTCGGGTATCAGACCAGCGAAAATTTTGATGGTTTCTCAACCATTCCTTAACTTCAAACTCCCATATCTCGCGAACGGATTCACGATCTCGAGAAATTCCTGTTGCATCTGAAAGTAGAAACTCGCACGATTACAACGGCATGTGTATTTTTCCCCTAGGCCTTTGTAGTTATTGGTTTCGGGAATCAGACTTGCGGAAATTTTGATGGTTTCTCAACCATTCTTTAAGTTCTAACTCCCATATCGCGCGAACGGATTGACGATCTCGAGAAATTCCTGTTGCATCTGAAAGTAGAAACACGCCCGATTGCAGTGGTGTGTGTACTTTTCCCCTAGGCCATTCCAGTTATTGGTTTCGAGTATCAGACCAGCGAAAATTTTGATGGTTTCTCAACCATTCGTTAACTTCGAACTCCCATATCTCGCGAACGGATTCACGAACGCGAGAAATTCCTGTTGCACCTGAAAGTAGAAACTCGCACGATTACAACTGCATGTGTATTTTTCCCCTAGGCCTATGTAGCTATTGGTTTCGGGAATCAGACTTGCGAAAATTTTTTTGGTTTCTCAACCATTCCTTCACTTCTAACTCCCATATCTCGCGAACGGATTCACGAACGCGAGAAATTCCTGTTGCACCTGAAAGTAGAAACTCGCACGATTACAACTGCATGTGTATTTCTCCCCTAGGCCTATGTAGCTATTGGTTTCGGGAATCAGACTTGCGAAAATTTTTTTGGTTTCTCAACCATTCCTTCACTTCTAACTCCCATATCTCGCGAACGGATTGACGATCTCGAGAAATTCCTGTTGCATCTGAAAGTAGAAACACGCCAGATTGCAGTGGTGTGTGTACTTTTCCCCTAGGCCATTCCAGTTATTGGTTTCGAGTATCAGACCAGCGAAAATTTTGATGGTTTCTCAACCATTCCTTAACTTCAAACTCCCATATCTCGCGAACGGTTTGACGAACTCGAGAAATTCCTGTTGCATCTGAAAGTAGAATCTCGCCCGATTACAATGGTGTGTGTAGTTTTCCCCTAGGCCATTCCAGTTATCGGTTTCGAGTATCAGACCAGCGAAATTTTTGATGGTTTCTCAACCATTCCTTAACTTCAAACTCCCATATCTCGCGAACGGATTGACGAACACGAGAAATTCCTGTTTCATCTGAAAGTAGAAACTCGCCCGATTACAACGGTATGTGTATTTTTCCCCTAGGCCATTGTTGTTATTGGTTTCGAGTATCAGATATGCGAAAATTTTGATGGTTTCTCAACCATTCCTTCACTTCAAACTCCCATATCTCGCGAACGGATTGACGAACTCGAGAAATTCCTATTGCATCTGAAAGCAGAAACTCGCCCGATTACAACGGTATGTGTATTTTTGCCCTAGGCCAAAGTAGTTATTGGTTTCGAGTATCAGACTTGCGAAAATTTTGATGGTTTCTCAACCGTTCCTTAACTTCAAACTCCCATATCTCGCGAACGGATTGACGAACTCGAGAAATTCCGATTGCATCTGAAAGCAGAAACTCGCCCGATTACAACGGTATGTGTATTTTTGCCCTCGGCCAAGGTAGTTATTGGTTTCGAGTATCAGATTTGCGAAAATTTTGATGGTTTCTCAACCGTTCCTTAACTTCAAACTCCCATATCTCGCGAACGGATTGACGAACACGAGAAATTCCTATTGCATCTGAAAGCAGAAACTCGCCCGATTACAACGGTATGTGTTCTTTTCCCCTAGGCCATTCCAGTTATTGGTTTCGAGTATCAGACCAGCGAAAATTTTGATGCTTTCTCAACCATTCCTTAACTTCAAACTCCCATATCTCGCGAACGGATTCACGATCTCGAGAAATTCCTGTTGCATCTGAAAGTAGAAACTCGCACGATTACAACGGCATGTGTATTTTTCCCCTAGGCCTTTGTAGTTATTGGTTTCGGTAATCAGACTTGCGAAAATTTTGATGGTTTCTCAACCATTCCTTAACTTCAAACTCCCATATCTCGCGAACGGATTGACGAACACGAGAAATTCCTGTTTCATCTGAAAGTAGAAACTCGCCCGATTACAACGGTATGTGTATTTTTGCCCTAGGCCAAAGTAGTTATTGGTTTCGAGTATCAGACTTGCGAAAATTTTGATGGTTTCTCAACCGTTCCTTAACTTCAAACTCCCATATCTCGCGAACGGATTGACGAACTCGAGAAATTCCTATTGCATCTGAAAGCAGAAACTCGCCCGATTACAACGGTATGTGTATTTTTGCCCTAGGCCAAAGTAGTTATTGGTTTCGAGTATCAGATTTGCGAAAATTTTGATGGTTTCTCAACCGTTCCTTAACTTCAAACTCCAATATCTCGCGAACGAATTCACGATCTCGAGAAATTCCTGTTGCATCTGAAAGTAGAAACTCGCACGATTACAACGGCATGTGCATTTTTCCCCTAGGCCTTTGTAGTTATTGGTTTCGGGAATCAGACCAGCGAAAATTTTTATGGTTTCTCAACCATTCCTTCACTTCAAACTCCCATATCACGCGAACGGATTGACGAACTCGAGAAATTCCTATTGCATCTGAAAGCAGAAACTCGCCCGATTACAACGGTATGTGTATTTTTGCCCTAGGCCAAAGTAGTTATTGGTTTCGAGTATCAGACTTGCGAAAATTTTGATGGTTTCTCAACCGTTCCTTAACTTCAAACTCCCATATCTCGCGAACGGATTCACGATCTCGAGAAATTCCTGTTGCATCTGAAAGTAGAAACTCGCACGATTACAACGGCATGTGTATTTTTCCCCTAGGCCTTTGTAGTTATTGGTTTCGGGAATCAGACCAGCGAAAATTTTGATGGTTTCTCAACCATTCCTTAACTTCAAAGTCCCATATCTCGCGAACGGATTGACGAACTCGAGAAATTCCTGTTGCATCTGAAAGTAGAAACTCGCAAGATTACAACGGCATGTGTATTTTTTCTCTCGGCCTTTGTAGTTATTGGTTTCGGGAATCAGACTTGCGAAAATTTTGATGGTTTCTCAACCATACCTTAACTTCTAACTCCCATATCTCGCGAACGGATTGACGATCTCGAGAAATTCCTGTTGCATCTGAAAGTAGAAACACGCCCGATTACAGTGGTGTGTGTACTTTTCCCCTAGGCCATTCCAGTTATTGGTTTCGAGTATCAGACCAGCAAAAATTTTGTGGTTTCTCAACCATTCCTTAACTTCAAAGTCCCATATCTCGCGAACGGATTGACGAACTCGAGAAATTCCTGTTGCATCTGAAAGTACAAAATCGCCCGATTACAGCCGTGTGTGTATTTTTGCCCTAGGCCATAGTAGTTATTGGTATCGAGTATCAGAGTTGCGAAAATTTTGATGGTTTCTCAACCATTCCTTAATTTCAAACTCCCATATCTCGCGATCGGATTGACGATCTCGAGAAATTCCTGTTGCATTTGAAAGTAGAAACACGCCCGATGGCAGTGGTGTGTGTACTTTTCGCCTAGGCCATTCCATTTATTGGTTTCGAGTATCAGACCAGCGAAAATTTTGATGGTTTCTCAACCATTCCTTAACCTCAAAGTCCCATATCTCGCGAACGGATTGACGAACTCGAGAAATTCCTGTTGCATCTGAAAGTAGAAGCTCGCCCGAATACAGCGGTATGTGTATTTTTGCCATAGGCCATAGTAGTTATTGGTTACGAGTATCATGGTTGCGAAAATTTTGATGGTTTCTCAACCATTCCTTAACTTCGAACTCCCATATCTCGCGAACGGATTGACGAACTCGAGAAATTCCTGTTGCATCTGAAAGTACAAAATCGCCCGATTACAGCGGTGTGTGTATTTTTGCCCTAGGCCATAGTAGTTATTGGTATCGAGTATCAGAGTTGCGAAAATTTTGATGGTTTCTCAACCATTCCTTAACTTCGAACTCCCATATCTCGCGAACGGATTGACGAACACGAGAAATTCCTATTGCATCTGAAAGTAGAAACTCGCCCGAATACAGCGGTAAGTGTACTTTTGCCCTAGGCCATAGTAGTTATTGGTTTCGAGTATCAGGGTTGCGAATATTCTGATGGTTTCTCAACCATTCCTTAATTTCAAACTCCCATATCTCGCGAACGGATTGACGATCTCGAGAAATTCCTGTTGCATCTCAAAGTAGAAACTCGCCTGATTACAGCGGTCTGTGTATTTTTGCCCTAGGCCATAGTAGATATTGGTTTCGAGTATCATGGTTGCGAAAATTTTGATGGTTTCTCAACCATTCCTTAACTTCGAACTCCCATATCTCGCGAACGGATTCACGATCTCGAGAAATTCCTGTTGCATCTGAAAGTAGAAACTCGCACGATTACAACGGCATGTGTATTTTTCCCCTAGGCCATTCCAGTTATCGGTTTCGAGTATCAGACCAGCGAAATTTTTGATGGTTTCTCAACCATTCCTTAACTTCAAACTCCCATATCTCGCGAACGGATTGACGAACACGAGAAATTCCTGTTTCATCTGAAAGTAGAAACTCGCCCGATTACAACGGTATGTGTATTTTTCCCCTAGGCCATTGTTGTTATTGGTTTCGAGTATCAGATATTCGAAAATTTTGAAGGTTTCTCAACCATTCCTTCACTTCAAACTCCCATATCACGCGAACGGATTGACGAACTCGAGAAATTCCTATTGCATCTGAAAGCAGAAACTCGCCCGATTACAACGGTATGTGTATTTTTGCCCTAGGCCAAAGTAGTTATTGGTTTCGAGTATCAGACTTGCGAAAATTTTGATGGTTTCTCAACCGTTTCTTAACTTCAAACTCCCATATCTCGCGAACGGATTGACGAACACGAGAAATTCCTATTGCATCTGAAAGCAGAAACTCGCCCGATTACAACGGTATGTGTTCTTTTCCCCTAGGCCATTCCAGTTATTGGTTTCGGGTATCAGACCTGCGAAAATTTTGATGCTTTCTCAACCATTCTTTAAGTTCAAACTCCCATATCGCGCGAACGGATTGACGATCTCGAGAAATTCCTGTTGCATCTGAAAGTAGAAACACGCCCGATTGCAGTGGTGTGTGTACTTTTCCCCTAGGCCATTCCAGTTATTGGTTTTGAGTATCAGACCAGCGAAAATTTTGATGGTTTCTCAAACATTCCTTAACTTCAAACTCCCATATCTCGCGAACGGTTTGACGATCTCGAGAAATTCCTGTTGCATCTGAAAGTAGAAACACGCCCGATTGCAGTGGTGTGTGTACTTTTCCCCTAGGCCATTCCAGTTATTGGTTTCGAGTATCAGACCAGCGAAATTTTTGATGGTTTCTCAACCATTCCTTAACTTCAAACTCCCATGTCTCGCGAACGGATTGACGAACACGAGAAATTCCTGTTTCATCTGAAAGTAGAAACTCGCACGATTACAACGGCATGTGTATTTTTCCCCTAGGCCTTTGTAGTTATTGGTTTCGGGAATCAGACTTGCGAAAATTTTGATGGTTTCTCAACCATTCTTTAAGTTCAAACTCCCATATCGCGCGAACGGATTGAGGATCTCGAGAAATTCCTGTTGCATCTGAAAGTAGAAACACGCCCGATTGCAGTGGTGTGTGTACTTTTCCCCTAGGCCATTCCAGTTATTGGTTTCGGGTATCAGACCTGCGAAAATTTTGATGCTTTCTCAACCATTCCTTAACTTCAAACTCCCATATCTCGCGAACGGATTCACGATCTCGAGAAATTCCTGTTGCATCTGAAAGTAGAAACTCGCACGATTACAACGACATGTGTATTTTTCCCCTAGGCCTTTGTAGTTATTGGTTTCGGTAATCAGACTTGCGAAAATTTTGATGGTTTCTCAACCATTCTTTAAGTTCTAACTCCCATATCTCGCGAAGGGATTGACGATCTCGAGAAATTCCTGTTGCATCTGAAAGTAGAAACACGCCCGATTGCAGTGGTGTGTGTACTTTTCCCCTAGGCCATTCCAGTTATTGGTTTCGAGTATCAGACCAGCGAAAATTGTGATGGTTTCTCAACCATTCCTTAGCTTCAAACTCCCATATCTCGCGAACGGTTAGACGAACTCGAGAAATTCCTGTTGCATCTTAAAGTAGAAACTCGCCCGATTACAATGGTGTGTGTACTTTTCCCCTAGGCCATTCCAGTTATCGGTTTCGAGTATCAGACCAGCGAAATTTTTGATGGTTTCTCAACCATTCCATAACTTCAAACTCCCATATCTCGCGAACGGATTGACGAACACGAGAAATTCCTGTTTCATCTGAAAGTAGAAACTCGCCCGATTACAACGGTATGTGTATTTTTGCCCTAGGCCAAAGTAGTTATTGGTTTCGAGTATCAGACTTGCGAAAATTTTGATGGTTTCTCAACCGTTCCTTAACTTCAAACTCCCATATCTCGCGAACGGATTGACGAACTCGAGAAATTCCTATTGCATCTGAAAGCAGAAACTCGCCCGATTACAACGGTATGTGTATTTTTGCCCTAGGCCAAAGTAGTTATTGGTTTCGAGTATCAGATTTGCGAAAATTTTGATGGCTTCTCAACCGTTCCTTAACTTCAAACTCCCATATCTCGCGAACGAATTCACGATCTCGAGAAATTCCTGTTGCATCTGAAAGTAGAAACTCGCACGATTACAACGGCATGTGCATTTTTCCCCTAGGCCTTTGTAGTTATTGGTTTCGGGAATCAGACCAGCGAAAATTTTTATGGTTTCTCAACCATTCCTTCACTTCAAACTCCCATATCACGCGAACGGATTGACGAACTCGAGAAATTCCTATTGCATCTGAAAGCAGAAACTCGCCCGATTACAACGGTATGTGTATTTTTGCCCTAGGCCAAAGTAGTTATTGGTTTCGAGTATCAGACTTGCGAAAATTTTGATGGTTTCTCAACCGTTCCTTAACTTCAAACTCCCATATCTCGCGAACGGATTCACGATCTCGAGAAATTCCTGTTGCATCTGAAAGTAGAAACTCGCACGATTACAACGGCATGTGTATTTTTCCCCTAGGCCTTTGTAGTTATTGGTTTCGGGAATCAGACCAGCGAAAATTTTGATGGTTTCTCAACCATTCCTTAACTTCAAAGTCCCATATCTCGCGAACGGATTGACGAACTCGAGAAATTCCTGTTGCATCTGAAAGTAGAAACTCGCAAGATTACAACGGCATGTGTATTTTTCCTCTAGGCCTTTGTAGTTATTGGTTTCGGGAATCAGACTTGCGAAAATTTTGATGGTTTCTCAACCATACCTTAACTTCTAACTCCCATATCTCGCGAACGGATTGACGATCTCGAGAAATTCCTGTTGCATCTGAAAGTAGAAACACGCCCGTTTACAGTGGTGTGTGTACTTTTCCCCTAGGCCATTCCAGTTATTGGTTTCGAGTATCAGACCAGCGAAAATTTTGTGGATTCTCAACCATTCCTTAACTTCAAAGTCCCATATCTCGCGAACGGATTGACGAACTCGAGAAATTCCTGTTGCATCTGAAAGTACAAAATCGCCCGATTACAGCGGTGTGTGTATTTTTGCCCTAGGCCATAGTAGTTATTGGTATCGAGTATCAGAGTTGCGAAAATTTTGATGGTTTCTCAACCGTTTCTTAACTTCAAACTCCCATATCTCGCGAACGGATTGACGAACACGAGAAATTCCTATTGCATCTGAAAGCAGAAACTCGCCCGATTACAACGGTATGTGTTCTTTTCCCCAAGGCCATTCCAGTTATTGGTTTCGGGTATCAGACCTGCGAAAATTTTGATGCTTTCTCAACCATTCTTTAAGTTCAAACTCCCATATCGCGCGAACGGATTGACGATCTCGAGAAATTCCTGTTGCATCTGAAAGTAGAAACACGCCCGATTGCAGTGGTGTGTGTACTTTTCCCCTAGGCCATTCCAGTTATTGGTTTCGAGTATCAGACCAGCGAAAATTTTGATGGTTTCTCAAACATTCCTTAGCTTCAAACTCCCATATCTCGCGAACGGTTTGACGAACTCGAGAAATTCCTGTTGCATCTGAAAGTAGAAACTCGCCCGATTACAATGGTGTGTGTACTTTTCCCCTAGGCCATAGTAGTTATTGGTTTCGATTATCAGACTTGCGAAAATTTTGATGGTTTCTCAACCATTCGTTAACTTCGAACTCCCATATCTCGCGAACGGAATCACGATCTCGAGAAATTCCTGTTGCATCTGAAAGTAGAAACTCGCACGATTACAACGGCATGTGCATTTTTCCCCTAGGCCTTTGTAGTTATTGGTTTCGGGAATCAGACTTGCGAAAATTTTGATGGTTTCTCAACCATTCTTTAAGTTCAAACTCCCATATCGCGCGAACGGATTGACGATCTCGAGAAATTCCTGTTGCATCTGAAAGTAGAAACACGCCCGATTGCAGTGGTGTGTGTACTTTTCCCCTAGGCCATTCCAGTTATTGGTTTCGGGTATCAGACCTGCGAAAATTTTGATGCTTTCTCAACCATTCCTTAACTTCAAACTCCCATATCTCGCGAACGGATTCACGATCTCGAGAAATTCCTGTTGCATCTGAAAGTAGAAACTCGCACGATTACAACGACATGTGTATTTTTCCCCTAGGCCTTTGTAGTTATTGGTTTCGGTAATCAGACTTGCGAAAATTTTGATGGTTTCTCAACCATTCTTTAAGTTCTAACTCCCATATCTCGCGAAGGGATTGACGATCTCGAGAAATTCCTGTTGCATCTGAAAGTAGAAACACGCCCGATTGCAGTGGTGTGTGTACTTTTCCCCTAGGCCATTCCAGTTATTGGTTTCGAGTATCAGACCAGCGAAAATTTTGATGGTTTCTCAACCATTCCTTAGCTTCAAACTCCCATATCTCGCGAACGGTTAGACGAACTCGAGAAATTCCTGTTGCATCTGAAAGTAGAAACTCGCCCGATTACAATGGTGTGTGTACTTTTCCCCTTGGCCATTCCAGTTATCGGTTTCGAGTATCAGACCTGCGAAAATTTTGATGCTTTCTCAACCATTCCTTAACTTCAAACTCCCATATCTCGCGAACGGATTCACGATCTCGAGAAATTCCTGTTGCATTTGAAAGTAGAAACTCGCACGATTACAACGGCATGTGTATTTTTCCCCTAGGCCTTTGTAGTTATTGGTTTCGGGAATCAGACCAGCGAAAATTTTGATGGTTTCTCAACCATTCCTTAACTTCAAAGTCCCATATCTCGCGAACGGATTGACGAACTCGAGAAATTCCTGTTGCATCTGAAAGTAGAAACTCGCACGATTACAACGACATGTGTATTTTTCCCCTAGGCCTTTGTAGTTATTGGTTTCGGTAATCAGACCAGCGAAAATTGTGATGGTTTCTCAACCATTCCTTAGCTTCAAACTCCCATATCTCGCGAACGGTTAGACGAACTCGAGAAATTCCTGTTGCATCTTAAAGTAGAAACTCGCCCGATTACAATGGTGTGTGTACTTTTCCCCTAGGCCATTCCAGTTATCGGTTTCGAGTATCAGACCAGCGAAATTTTTGATGGTTTCTCAACCATTCCATAACTTCAAACTCCCATATCTCGCGAACGGATTGACGAACACGACAAATTCCTGTTTCATCTGAAAGTAGAAACTCGCCCGATTACAACGGTATGTGTATTTTTGCCCTAGGCCAAAGTAGTTATTGGTTTCGAGTATCAGACTTGCGAAAATTTTGATGGTTTCTCAACCGTTCCTTAACTTCAAACTCCCATATCTCGCGAACGGATTGACGAACTCGAGAAATTCCTATTGCATCTGAAAGCAGAAACTCGCCCGATTACAACGGTATGTGTATTTTTGCCCTAGGCCAAAGTAGTTATTGGTTTCGAGTATCAGATTTGCGAAAATTTTGATGGCTTCTCAACCGTTCCTTAACTTCAAACTCCCATATCTCGCGAACGAATTCACGATCTCGAGAAATTCCTGTTGCATCTGAAAGTAGAAACTCGCACGATTACAACGGCATGTGCATTTTTCCCCTAGGCCTTTGTAGTTATTGGTTTCGGGAATCAGACCAGCGAAAATTTTTATGGTTTCTCAACCATTCCTTCACTTCAAACTCCCATATCACGCGAACGGATTGACGAACTCGAGAAATTCCTATTGCATCTGAAAGCAGAAACTCGCCCGATTACAACGGTATGTGTATTTTTGCCCTAGGCCAAAGTAGTTATTGGTTTCGAGTATCAGACTTGCGAAAATTTTGATGGTTTCTCAACCGTTCCTTAACTTCAAACTCCCATATCTCGCGAACGGATTCACGATCTCGAGAAATTCCTGTTGCATCTGAAAGTAGAAACTCGCACGATTACAACGGCATGTGTATTTTTCCCCTAGGCCTTTGTAGTTATTGGTTTCGGGAATCAGACCAGCGAAAATTTTGATGGTTTCTCAACCATTCCTTAACTTCAAAGTCCCATATCTCGCGAACGGATTGACGAACTCGAGAAATTCCTGTTGCATCTGAAAGTAGAAACTCGCAAGATTACAACGGCATGTGTATTTTTCCTCTAGGCCTTTGTAGTTATTGGTTTCGGGAATCAGACTTGCGAAAATTTTGATGGTTTCTCAACCATACCTTAACTTCTAACTCCCATATCTCGCGAACGGATTGACGATCTCGAGAAATTCCTGTTGCATCTGAAAGTAGAAACACGCCCGTTTACAGTGGTGTGTGTACTTTTCCCCTAGGCCATTCCAGTTATTGGTTTCGAGTATCAGACCAGCGAAAATTTTGTGGTTTCTCAACCATTCCTTAACTTCAAAGTCCCATATCTCGCGAACGGATTGACGAACTCGAGAAATTCCTGTTGCATCTGAAAGTACAAAATCGCCCGATTACAGCGGTGTGTGTATTTTTGCCCTAGGCCATAGTAGTTATTGGTATCGAGTATCAGAGTTGCGAAAATTTTGATGGTTTCTCAACCGTTTCTTAACTTCAAACTCCCATATCTCGCGAACGGATTGACGAACACGAGAAATTCCTATTGCATCTGAAAGCAGAAACTCGCCCGATTACAACGGTATGTGTTCTTTTCCCCAAGGCCATTCCAGTTATTGGTTTCGGGTATCAGACCTGCGAAAATTTTGATGCTTTCTCAACCATTCTTTAAGTTCAAACTCCCATATCGCGCGAACGGATTGACTATCTCGAGAAATTCCTGTTGCATCTGAAAGTAGAAACACGCCCGATTGCAGTGGTGTGTGTACTTTTCCCCTAGGCCATTCCAGTTATTGGTTTCGAGTATCAGACCAGCGAAAATTTTGATGGTTTCTCAAACATTCCTTAGCTTCAAACTCCCATATCTCGCGAACGGTTTGACGAACTCGAGAAATTCCTGTTGCATCTGAAAGTAGAAACTCGCCCGATTACAATGGTGTGTGTACTTTTCCCCTAGGCCATAGTAGTTATTGGTTTCGATTATCAGACTTGCGAAAATTTTGATGGTTTCTCAACCATTCGTTAACTTCGAACTCCCATATCTCGCGAACGGAATCACGATCTCGAGAAATTCCTGTTGCATCTGAAAGTAGAAACTCGCACGATTACAACGGCATGTGCATTTTTCCCCTAGGCCTTTGTAGTTATTGGTTTCGGGAATCAGACTTGCGAAAATTTTGATGGTTTCTCAACCATTCTTTAAGTTCAAACTCCCATATCGCGCGAACGGATTGACGATCTCGAGAAATTCCTGTTGCATCTGAAAGTAGAAACACGCCCGATTGCAGTGGTGTGTGTACTTTTCCCCTAGGCCATTCCAGTTATTGGTTTCGGGTATCAGACCTGCGAAAATTTTGATGCTTTCTCAACCATTCCTTAACTTCAAACTCCCATATCTCGCGAACGGATTCACGATCTCGAGAAATTCCTGTTGCATCTGAAAGTAGAAACTCGCACGATTACAACGACATGTGTATTTTTCCCCTAGGCCTTTGTAGTTATTGGTTTCGGTAATCAGACTTGCGAAAATTTTGATGGTTTCTCAACCATTCTTTAAGTTCTAACTCCCATATCTCGCGAAGGGATTGACGATCTCGAGAAATTCCTGTTGCATCTGAAAGTAGAAACACGCCCGATTGCAGTGGTGTGTGTACTTTTCCCCTAGGCCATTCCAGTTATTGGTTTCGAGTATCAGACCAGCGAAAATTTTGATGGTTTCTCAACCATTCCTTAGCTTCAAACTCCCATATCTCGCGAACGGTTAGACGAACTCGAGAAATTCCTGTTGCATCTGAAAGTAGAAACTCGCCCGATTACAATGGTGTGTGTACTTTTCCCCTTGGCCATTCCAGTTATCGGTTTCGAGTATCAGACCTGCGAAAATTTTGATGCTTTCTCAACCATTCCTTAACTTCAAACTCCCATATCTCGCGAACGGATTCACGATCTCGAGAAATTCCTGTTGCATCTGAAAGTAGAAACTCGCACGATTACAACGGCATGTGTATTTTTCCCCTAGGCCTTTGTAGTTATTGGTTTCGGGAATCAGACCAGCGAAAATTTTGATGGTTTCTCAACCATTCCTTAACTTCAAAGTCCCATATCTCGCGAACGGATTGACGAACTCGAGAAATTCCTGTTGCATCTGAAAGTAGAAACTCGCACGATTACAACGACATGTGTATTTTTCCCCTAGGCCTTTGTAGTTATTGGTTTCGGTAATCAGACTTGCGAAAATTTTGATGGTTTCTCAACCGTTCCTTAACTTCAAACTCCCATATCTCGCGAACGGATTCACGATCTCGAGAAATTCCTGTTGCATCTGAAAGTAGAAACTCGCACGATTACAACGGCATGTGTATTTTTCCCCTAGGCCTTTGTAGTTATTGGTTTCGGGAATCAGACCAGCGAAAATTTTGATGGTTTCTCAACCATTCCTTAACTTCAAAGTCCCATATCTCGCGAACGGATTGACGAACTCGAGAAATTCCTGTTGCATCTGAAAGTAGAAACTCGCAAGATTACAACGGCATGTGTATTTTTCCTCTAGGCCTTTGTAGATATTGGTTTCGGGAATCAGACTTGCGAAAATTTTGATGGTTTCTCAACCATACCTTAACTTCTAACTCCCATATCTCGCGAACGGATTGACGATCTCGAGAAATTCCTGTTGCATCTGAAAGTAGAAACACGCCCGTTTACAGTGGTGTGTGTACTTTTCCCCTAGGCCATTCCAGTTATTGGTTTCGAGTATCAGACCAGCGAAAATTTTGTGGTTTCTCATCATTCCTTAACTTCAAAGTCCCATATCTCGCGAACGGATTGACGAACTCGAGAAATTCCTGTTGCATCTGAAAGTACAAAATCGCCCGATTACAGCGGTGTGTGTATTTTTGCCCTAGGCCATAGTAGTTATTGGTATCGAGTATCAGAGTTGCGAAAATTTTGATGGTTTCTCAACCATTCCTTAATTTCAAACTCCCATATCTCGCGATCGGATTGACGATCTCGAGAAATTCCTGTTGCATTTGAAAGTAGAAACTCGCCCGATTGCAGTGGTGTGTGTACTTTTCGCCTAGGCCATTCCAGTTATTGGTTTCGAGTATCAGACCAGCGAAAATTTTGATGGTTTCGCAACCATTCCTTAACCTCAAAGTCCCATATCTCGCGAACGGATTGACGAACTCGAGAAATTCCTGTTGCATCTGAAAGTAGAAGCTCGCCCCAATACAGCGGTATGTGTATTTTTGCCATAGGCCATAGTAGTTATTGGTTACGAGTATCATGGTTGCGAAAATTTTGATGGTTTCTCAACCATTCCTTAACTTCGAACTCCCATATCTCGCGAACGGATTGACGAAATCGAGAAATTCCTGTTGCATCTGAAAGTACAAAATCGCCCGATTACAGCGGTGTGTGTATTTTTGCCCTAGGCCATAGTAGTTATTGGTATCGAGTATCAGAGTTGCGAAAATTTTGATGGTTTCTCAACCATTCCTTAACTTCGAACTCCCATATCTCGCGAACGGATTGACGAACACGAGAAATTCCTATTGCATCTGAAAGTAGAAACTCGCCCGAATACAGCGGTAAGTGTACTTTTGCCCTAGGCCATAGTAGTTATTGGTTTCGAGTATCAGGGTTGCGAATATTCTGATGGTTTCTCAACCATTCCTTAATTTCAAACTCCCATATCTCGCGAACGGATTGACGATCTCGAGAAATTCCTGTTGCATCTGAAAGTAGAAACTCGCCTGATTACAGCGGTCTGTGTATTTTTGCCCTAGGCCATAGTAGATATTCGTTTCGAGTATCATGGTTGCGAAAATTTTGATGGTTTCTCAACCATTCCTTAACTTCGAACTCCCATATCTCGCGAACGGATTGACGATCTCGAGAAATTCCTGTTGCATCTGAAAGTAGAAACATGCCAGATTGCAGTGGTGTGTGTACTTTTCCCCTAGGCCATTCCAGTTATTGGTTTCGAGTATCAGACCAGCGAAAATTTTGATGGTTTCTCAACCATTCCTTAACTTCAAACTCCCATATCTCGCGAACGGTTTGACGAACTCGAGAAATTCCTGTTGCATCTGAAAGTAGAAACTCGCCCGATTACAATGGTGTGTGTACTTTTCCCCTAGGCCATTCCAGTTATCGGTTTCGAGTATCAGACCAGCGAAATTTTTGATGGTTTCTCAACCATTCCTTAACTTCAAACTCCCATATCTCGCGAACGGATTGACGAACACGAGAAATTCCTGTTTCATCTGAAAGTAGAAACTCGCCCGATTACAACGGTATGTGTATTTTCCCCCTAGGCCATTGTTGTTATTGGTTTCGAGTATCAGATATGCGAAAATTTTGATGGTTTCTCAACCATTCCTTCACTTCAAACTCCCATATCGCGCGAACGGATTGACGATCTCGAGAAATTCCTGTTGCACTTGAAAGTAGAAACACGCCCAATTGCAGTGGTGTGTGTACTTTTCCCCTAGGCCATTCCAGTTATTGGTTTCGTGTATCAGACCAGCGAAAATTTTGATGGTTTCTCAAACATTCCTTAACTTCAAACTCCCATATCTCGCGAACGGTTTGACGAACTCGAGAAATTCCTGTTGCACCTGAAAGTAGAAACTCGCCCGATTACAATGGTGTGTGTACTTTTCCCCTAGGCCATAGTAGTTATTGGTTTCGATTATCAGACTTGCGAAAATTTTGATGGTTTCTCAACCATTCGTTAACTTCGAACTCCCATATCTCGCGAACGGATTCACGGTCTCGAGAAATTCCTGTTGCATCTGAAAGTAGAAACTCGCACGATTACAACGGCATGTGTATTTTTCCCCTAGGCCTTTGTAGTTATTGGTTTTGGGAATCAGACTTGCGAAAATTTTGATGGTTTCTCAACCATTCTTTAAGTTCAAACTCCCATATCGCGCGAACGAATTGACGATCTCGAGAAATTCCTGTTGCATCTGAAAGTAGAAACACGCCCGATTGCAGTGGTGTGTGTACTTTTCCCCTAGGCCATTCCAGTTATTGGTTTCGAGTATCAGACCAGCGAAAATTTTGATGGTTTCTCAAACATTCCTTAACTTCAAACTCCCATATCTCGCGAACGGATTGACGAACTCGAGAAATTCCTATTGCATCTGAAAGCAGAAACTCGCCCGATTACAACGGTATGTGTATTTTTGCCCTAGGCCAAAGTAGTTATTGGTTTCGAGTATCAGACTTGCGAAAATTTTGATGGTTTCTCAACCGTTCCTTAACTTCAAACTCCCATATCTCGCGAACGGATTGACGAACTCGAGAAATTCCTATTGCATCTGAAAGCAGAAACTCGCCCGATTACAACGGTATGTGTATTTTTGCCCTAGGCCAAAGTAGTTATTGGTTTCGAGTATCAGATTTGCGAAAATTTTGATGGTTTCTCAACCGTTCCTTAACTTCAAACTCCCATATCTCGCGAACGGATTGACGAACACGAGAAATTCCTACTGCATCTGAAAGCAGAAACTCGCCCGATTACAACGGTATGTGTTCTTTTCCCCTAGGCCATTCCAGTTATTGGTTTCGAGTATCAGACCAGCGAAAATTTTGATGGTTTCTCAACCATTCCTTTACTTCAAACTCCCATATCTCGCGAACGGTTTGACGAACTCGAGAAATTCCTGTTGCATCTGAAAGTAGAAACTCGCCCGATTACAATGGTGTGTGTACTTTTCCCCTAGGCCATAGTAGTTATTGGTTTCGATTATCAGACTTGCGAAAATTTTGATGGTTTCTCAACCATTCGTTAACTTCGAACTCCCATATCTCGCGAACGGATTCACGATCTCGAGAAATTCCTGTTGCATCTGAAAGTAGAAACTCGCACGATTACAACGGCATGTGTATTTTTCCCCTAGGCCTTTGTAGTTATTGGTTTCGGGAATCAGACTTGCGAAAATTTTGATGGTTTCTCAACCATTCTTTAAGTTCAAACTCCCATATCGCGCGAACGGATTGACGATCTCGAGAAATTCCTGTTGCATCTGAAAGTAGAAACACGCCCGATTGCAGTGGTGTGTGTACTTTTCCCCTAGGCCATTCCAGTTATTGGTTTCGAGTATCAGACCAGCGAAAATTTTGATGGTTTCTCAAACATTCCTTAACTTCAAACTCCCATATCTCGCAAACGGTTTGACGAACTCGAGAAATTCCTGTTGCATCTGAAAGTAGAAACTCGCCCGATTACAATGGTGTGTGTACTTTTCCTCTAGGCTATTCCAGTTATCGGTTTCGAGTATCAGACCAGCGAAATTTTTGATGATTTCTCAACCATTCCTTAACTTCAAACTCCCATATCTCGCGAACGGATTGACGAACACGAGAAATTCCTGTTTCATCTGAAAGTAGAAACTCGCCCGATTACAACGGTATGTGTATTTTTCCCCTAGGCCATTGTTGTTATTGGTTTCGAGTATCAGATATGCGAAAATTTTGATGGTTTCTCAACCATTCCTTCACTTTAAACTCCCATATCTCGCGAACGGATTGACGAACTCGAGAAATTCCTATTGCATCTGAAAGCAGAAACTCGCCCGATTACAACGGTATGTGTATTTTTGCCCTAGGCCAAAGTAGTTATTGGTTTCGAGTATCAGACTTGCGAAAATTTTGTTGGTTTCTCAACCGTTCCTTAACTTCAAACTCCCATATCTCGCGAACGGATAGACGAACTCGAGAAATTCCTATTGCATCTAAAAGCAGAAACACGCCCGATTGCTGTGGTTTGTGTACTTTTCCCCTAGGCCATTCCAGTTATTGGTTTCGAGTATCAGACCAGCGAAAATTTTGATGGTTTCTCAACCATTCCTTAGCTTCAAACTCCCATATCTCGCGAACGGTTAGACGAACTCGAGAAATTCCTGTTGCATCTGAAAGTAGAAACTCGCACGATTACAACGGCATGTGTATTTTTCCCCTAGGCCTTTGTAGTTATTGGTTTCGGTAATCAGACTTGCGAAAATTTTGATGGTTTCTCAACCATTCTTTAAGTTCTAACTCCCATATCTCGCGAAGGGATTGACGATCTCGAGAAATTCCTGTTGCATCTGAAAGTAGAAACACGCCCGATTGCAGTGGTGTGTGTACTTTTCCCCTAGGCCATTCCAGTTATTGGTTTCGAGTATCAGACCAGCGAAAATTTTGATGGTTTCTCAACCATTCCTTAGCTTCAAACTCCCATATCTCGCGAACGGTTAGACGAACTCGAGAAATTCCTGTTGCATCTGAAAGTAGAAACTCGCCCGATTACAATGGTGTGTGTACTTTTCCCCTAGGCCATTCCAGTTATCGGTTTCGAGTATCAGACCAGCGAAATTTTTGATGGTTTCTCAACCATTCCTTAACTTCAAACTCCCATATCTCGCGAACGGATTGACGAACACGAGAAATTCCTGTTTCATCTGAAAGTAGAAACTCGCCCGATTACAACGGTATGTGTATTTTTGCCCTAGGCCAAAGTAGTTATTGGTTTCGAGTATCAGACTTGCGAAAATTTTGATGGTTTCTCAACCGTTCCTTAACTTCAAACTCCCATATCTCGCGAACGGATTGACGAACTCGAGAAATTCCTATTGCATCTGAAAGCAGAAACTCGCCCGATTACAACGGTATGTGTATTTTTGCACTAGGCCAATGTAGTTATTGGTTTCGAGTATCAGATTTGCGAAAATTTTGATGGTTTCTCAACCATTCCTTCACTTCAAACTCCCATATCACGCGAACGGATTGACGAACTCGAGAAATTCCACTTGCATCTGAAAGCAGAAACTCGCCCGATTACAACGGTATGTGTATTTTTGCCCTAGGCCAAAGTAGTTATTGGTTTCGAGTATCAGACTTGCGAAAATTTTGATGGTTTCTCAACCGTTCCTTAACTTCAAACTCCCATATCTCGCGAACGGATTCACGATCTCGAGAAATTCCTGTTGCTTCTGAAAGTAGAAACACGCCCGATTACAGTGGTGTGTGTACTTTTCCCCTAGGCCATTCCAGTTATTGGTTTCGAGTATCAGACCAGCGAAAATTTTGTGGTTTCTCAACCATTCCTTAACTTCAAAGTCCCATATCTCGCGAACGGATTGACGAACTCGAGAAATTCCTGTTGCATCTGAAAGTACAAAATCGACCGATTACAGCGGTGTGTGTATTTTTGCCCTAGGCCATAGTAGTTATTGGTATCGAGTATCAGAGTTGCGAAAATTTTGATGGTTTCTCAACCATTCCTTAATTTCAAACTCCCATATCTCGCGATCGGATTGACGATCTCGAGAAATTCCTGTTGCATTTGAAAGTAGAAACACGCCCGATTGCAGTGGTGTGTGTACTTTTCCCCTGGGCCATTCCAGTTATTGGTTTCGAGTATCAGACCAGCGAAAATTTTGATGGTTTCTCAACCATTCCTTAACTTCAAAGTCCCATATCTCGCGAACGGATTGACGAACTCGAGAAATTCCTGTTGCATCTGAAAGTAGAAGCTCGCCCGAATACAACGGTATGTGTATTTTTGTACTAGGCCATAGTAGTTATTGGTATCGAGTATCAGAGTTGCGAAAATTCTGATGGTTTCTCACCCATTCCTTAATTTCAAACTCCCATATCTCACGAACGGATTGACGATCTCGAGAAATGCCTGTTGCAGCTGAAAGTAGAAACACGCCCGATTGCAGTGGTGTGTGTACTTTTCCCCTAGGCCATTCCAGTTATTGGTTTCGAGTATCAGACCAGCGAAAATTTTGATGGTTTCTCAACCATTCCTTAACTTCAAACTCCCATATCTCGCGAACGGTTTGACGAATTCGAGAAATTCCTGTTGCATCTGAAAGTAGAAACTCGCCCGATTACAATGGTGTGTGTACTTTTCCCCTAGGCCATTCCAGTTATTGGTTTCGAGTATCAGACCAGCGAAATTTGTGATGGTTTCTCAACCATTCCTTAGCTTCAAACTCCCATATCTCGCGAACGGATTCACGAACTCGAGAAATTCCTGTTGCATCTGAAAGTAGAAACTCGCACGATTACAACGGCATGTGTATTTTTCCCCTAGGCCTTTGTAGTTATTGGTTTCGGGAATCAGACATGCGAAAATTTTGATGGTTTCTCAACCATTCCTTAAGTTCTAACTCCCATATCTCGCGAACGGATTGACGATCTCGAGAAATTCCTGTTGCATCTGAAAGTAGAAACACGCCCGATTGCAGTGGTGTGTGTACTTTTCCCCTAGGCCATTCCAGTTATTGGTTTCGAGTATCAGACCAGCGAAAATTTTGATGGTTTCTCAACCATTCCTTAACTTCAAAGTCCCATATCTCGCGAACGGATTGACGAACTCGAGAAATTCCTGTTGCATCTGAAAGTAGAAGCTCGCCCGATTACAGAGGTATGTGTATTTTTGCCCTAGGCCATAGTAGTTATTGGTATCGAGAATCAGAGTTGCGAAAATTTTGATGGTTTCTCAACCATTCGTTAATTTCAAACTCCCATATCTCGCGAACGGATTGACGAACTCGAGAAATTCCTGTTGCATCTGAAAGTAGAAACTCGCCGGATTACAATGGTTTGTGTACTTTTCCCCTAGGCCATTCCAGTTATTGGTTTCGAGTATCAGACCAGCGAAAATTTTGATGATTTCTCAACCATTCCTTAACATCAAACTTCCATATCTCGCGAACGAACTGGACGAACTCGAGACATTCTTGTTGCATCTGAAAGCAGAAACTCGCCCGATTACAGCGGTGCGTGTATTTTTGCCCTAGGCCATAGTAGTTATTGGTTTCGAGTATCAGACTTACGAAAATTTTGATGGTTTCTCAACCGTTCCATAACTTCAAACTCCCATATCTCGCGAACGGATTGACGAACTCGAGAAATTCCTGTTGCATCTGAAAACAGAAACTCGCCCGATTACAGCGGTGCGTGTATTTTTGCCCTAAGCCATAGTAGTTATTGGTTTCGAGTATCAGACTTGCGAAAATTTTGATGGTTTCTCAACCGTTCCTTAACTTCAAACTCCCATATCTCGCGAACGGATTCACTATCTCGAGAGATTCCTGTTGCATCTGAAAATAGAAACTCGCACGATTACAACGGCATGTGTATTTTTCCTCTAGGCCTTTGTAGTTATTGGTTTCGGGAATCAGACTTGCGAAAATTTTGATGGTTTCTCAACCATTCCTTAACTTCTAACTCCCATATCTCGCGAACGGATTGACGATCTCGAGAAATTCCTGTTGCATCTGAAAGTAGAAACACGCCCGATTACAGTGGTGTGTGTACTTTTCCCCTAGGCCATTCCAGTTATTGGTTTCGAGTATCAGACCAGCGAAAATTTTGTGGTTTCTCAAGCATTCCTGAACTTCAAAGTCCCATATCTCGCGAACGGATTGACGAACTCGAGAAATTCCTGTTGCATCTGAAAGTAGACACCCGCCCGACTACAGCGGTGTGTGTATTTTTGCCCTAGGCCATACTAGTTGTTGGTTTCGAGTATCAGATTTGCGAAAATTTTGATGGTTTCTCAACCATTCCTTCACTTCAAACTCCCATATCACGCGAACGGATTGACGAACTCGAGAAATTCCACTTGCATCTGAAAGCAGAAACTCGCCCGATTACAACGGTATGTGTATTTTTGCCCTAGGCCAAAGTAGTTATTGGTTTCGAGTATCAGACTTGCGAAAATTTTGATGGTTTCTCAACCGTTCCTTAACTTCAAACTCCCATATCTCGCGAACGGATTCACGATCTCGAGAAATTCCTGTTGCTTCTGAAAGTAGAAACACGCCCGATTACAGTGGTGTGTGTACTTTTCCCCTAGGCCATTCCAGTTATTGGTTTCGAGTATCAGACCAGCGAAAATTTTGTGGTTTCTCAACCATTCCTTAACTTCAAAGTCCCATATCTCGCGAACGGATTGACGAACTCGAGAAATTCCTGTTGCATCTGAAAGTACAAAATCGACCGATTACAGCGGTGTGTGTATTTTTGCCCTAGGCCATAGTAGTTATTGGTATCGAGTATCAGAGTTGCGAAAATTTTGATGGTTTCTCAACCATTCCTTAATTTCAAACTCCCATATCTCGCGATCGGATTGACGATCTCGAGAAATTCCTGTTGCATTTGAAAGTAGAAACACGCCCGATTGCAGTGGTGTGTGTACTTTTCCCCTGGGCCATTCCAGTTATTGGTTTCGAGTATCAGACCAGCGAAAATTTTGATGGTTTCTCAACCATTCCTTAACCTCAAAGTCCCATATCTCGCGAACGGATTGACGAACTCGAGAAATTCCTGTTGCATCTGAAAGTAGAAGCTCGCCCGAATACAACGGTATGTGTATTTTTGTACTAGGCCATAGTAGTTATTGGTATCGAGTATCAGAGTTGCGAAAATTCTGATGGTTTCTCACCCATTCCTTAATTTCAAACTCCCATATCTCGCGAACGGATTGACGATCTCGAGAAATGCCTGTTGCAGCTGAAAGTAGAAACACGCCCGATTGCAGTGGTGTGTGTACTTTTCCCCTAGGCCATTCCAGTTATTGGTTTCGAGTATCAGACCAGCGAAAATTTTGATGGTTTCTCAACCATTCCTTAACTTCAAACTCCCATATCTCGCGAACGGTTTGACGAATTCGAGAAATTCCTGTTGCATCTGAAAGTAGAAACTCGCCCGATTACAATGGTGTGTGTACTTTTCCCCTAGGCCATTCCAGTTATTGGTTTCGAGTATCAGACCAGCGAAATTTGTGATGGTTTCTCAACCATTCCTTAGCTTCAAACTCCCATATCTCGCGAACGGATTCACGAACTCGAGAAATTCCTGTTGCATCTGAAAGTAGAAACTCGCACGATTACAACGGCATGTGTATTTTTCCCCTAGGCCTTTGTAGTTATTGGTTTCGGGAATCAGACATGCGAAAATTTTGATGGTTTCTCAACCATTCCTTAAGTTCTAACTCCCATATCTCGCGAACGGATTGACGATCTCGAGAAATTCCTGTTGCATCTGAAAGTAGAAACACGCCCGATTACAGTGGTGTGTGTACTTTTCCCCTAGGCCATTCCAGTTATTGGTTTCGAGTATCAGACCAGCGAAAATTTTGATGGTTTCTCAACCATTCCTTAACTTCAAAGTCCCATATCTCGCGAACGGATTGACGAACTCGAGAAATTCCTGTTGCATCTGAAAGTAGAAGCTCGCCCGATTACAGAGGTATGTGTATTTTTGCCCTAGGCCATAGTAGTTATTGGTATCGAGAATCAGAGTTGCGAAAATTTTGATGGTTTCTCAACCATTCGTTAATTTCAAACTCCCATATCTCGCGAACGGATTGACGAACTCGAGAAATTCCTGTTGCATCTGAAAGTAGAAACTCGCCGGATTACAATGGTTTGTGTACTTTTCCCCTAGGCCATTCCAGTTATTGGTTTCGAGTATCAGACCAGCGAAAATTTTGATGGTTTCTCAACCATTCCTTAACATCAAACTTCCATATCTCGCGAACGAACTGGACGAACTCGAGACATTCTTGTTGCATCTGAAAGCAGAAACTCGCCCGATTACAGCGGTGCGTGTATTTTTGCCCTAGGCCATAGTAGTTATTGGTTTCGAGTATCAGACTTACGAAAATTTTGATGGTTTCTCAACCGTTCCATAACTTCAAACTCCCATATCTCGCGAACGGATTGACGAACTCGAGAAATTCCTGTTGCATCTGAAAGCAGAAACTCGCCCGATTACAGCGGTGCGTGTATTTTTGCCCTAGGCCATAGTAGTTATTGGTTTCGAGTATCAGACTTGCGAAAATTTTGATGGTTTCTCAACCGTTCCTTAACTTCAAACTCCCATATCTCGCGAACGGATTCACTATCTCGAGAGATTCCTGTTGCATCTGAAAATAGAAACTCGCACGATTACAACGGCATGTGTATTTTTCCTCTAGGCCTTTGTAGTTATTGGTTTCGGGAATCAGACTTGCGAAAATTTTGATGGTTTCTCAACCATTCCTTAACTTCTAACTCCCATATCTCGCGAACGGATTGACGATCTCGAGAAATTCCTGTTGCATCTGAAAGTAGAAACACGCCCGATTACAGTGGTGTGTGTACTTTTCCCCTAGGCCATTCCAGTTATTGGTTTCGAGTATCAGACCAGCGAAAATTTTGTGGTTTCTCAAGCATTCCTGAACTTCAAAGTCCCATATCTCGCGAACGGATTGACGAACTCGAGAAATTCCTGTTGCATCTGAAAGTAGACACCCGCCCGACTACAGCGGTGTGTGTATTTTTGCCCTAGGCCATACTAGTTGTTGGTTTCGTGTATCATGGTTGCGAAAATTTTGATGGTTTCTCAACCATTCCTTAACTTCGAACTCCCATATCTCGCGAACGAATTGACGAACTCCAGAAATTCCTGTTGCATCGGAAAGTAGAAACTCGCCCCATTACAATGGTGTGTGTACTTTTCCCCTAGGCCATTCCAGTTACTGGTTTCGAGTATCAGACCAGCGAAATTTTTGATGGTTTCTCAACCATTCCTCAACTTCAAACTCCCATATCTCGCGAACGGATTCACGATCTCGAGAAATTCCTGTTGCATCTGAAAGTAGAAACTCGCTCGATTACAACGGCATGTGTATTTTTCCTCTAGGCCTTTGTAGTTATTGGTTTCGGGAATCAGACTTACGAAAATTTTGATGGTTTCTCAACCATTCCTTAACTTCTAACTCCCATATCTCGCGAACGGATTGACGATCTCGAGAAATTCCTGTTGCTTCTGAAAGTAGAAACACGCCCGATTACAGTGGTGTGTGTACTTTTCCCCTAGGCCATTCCAGTTATTGGTTTCGAGTATCAGACCAGCGAAATTTTTGATGGTTTCTCAACCATTCCTCAACTTCAAACTCCCATATCTCGCGAACAGATCGACGAACTCGAGAAAATCCTGTTGCATCTGAAAGTAGAAACTCGCCCGATTACAGCGGTGTGTGTATTTTTGCCCTAGGCCATAGTAGTTATTGGTTTCGAGTATCATGGTTGCGAAAATTTTGATGGTTTCTCAACCATTCCTTAACTTCGAACTCCCATATCTCGCGAACGGATTCACGAACTCGAGAAAATCCTGTTGCATCTGAAAGTAGAAACTCGCACGATTACAACGGCATGTGTATTTCTGCCCTAGGCCATAGTAGTTATTGGTTTCGAGTATCAGACTTGCGAAAATTTTGATGGTTTCTCAACCATTCCTTAATTTCAAACTCCCATATCTCGCGAACGGATTGACGAACTCGAGAAATTCCTATTGCATCTGAAAGCAGAAACTCGCCCGATTACAACGGTATGTGTATTTTTGCCCTAGGCCAAAGTAGTTATTGGTTTCGAGTATCAGACTTGCGAAAATTTTGTTGGTTTCTCAACCGTTCCTTAACTTCAAACTCCCATATCTCGCGAACGGATAGACGAACTCGAGAAATTCCTATTGCATCTAAAAGCAGAAACACGCCCGATTGCTGTGGTGTGTGTACTTTTCCCCTAGGCCATTCCAGTTATTGGTTTCGAGTATCAGACCAGCGAAAATTTTGATGGTTTCTCAACCATTCCTTAGCTTCAAACTCCCATATCTCGCGAACGGTTAGACGAACTCGAGAAATTCCTGTTGCATCTGAAAGTAGAAACTCGCACGATTACAACGGCATGTGTATTTTTCCCCTAGGCCTTTGTAGTTATTGGTTTCGGTAATCAGACTTGCGAAAATTTTGATGGTTTCTCAACCATTCTTTAAGTTCTAACTCCCATATCTCGCGAAGGGATTGACGATCTCGAGAAATTCCTGTTGCATCTGAAAGTAGAAACACGCCCGATTGCAGTGGTGTGTGTACTTTTCCCCTAGGCCATTCCAGTTATTGGTTTCGAGTATCAGACCAGCGAAAATTTTGATGGTTTCTCAACCATTCCTTAGCTTCAAACTCCCATATCTCGCGAACGGTTAGACGAACTCGAGAAATTCCTGTTGCATCTGAAAGTAGAAACTCGCCCGATTACAATGGTGTGTGTACTTTTCCCCTAGGCCATTCCAGTTATCGGTTTCGAGTATCAGACCAGCGAAATTTTTGATGATTTCTCAACCATTCCTTAACTTCAAACTCCCATATCTCGCGAACGGATTGACGAACACGAGAAATTCCTGTTTCATCTGAAAGTAGAAACTCGCCCGATTACAACGGTATGTGTATTTTTCCCCTAGGCCATTGTTGTTATTGGTTTCGAGTATCAGATATGCGAAAATTTTGATGGTTTCTCAACCATTCCTTCACTTCAAACTCCCATATCTCGCGAACGGATTGACGAACTCGAGAAATTCCTATTGCATCTGAAAGCAGAAACTCGCCCGATTACAACGGTATGTGTATTTTTGCCCTAGGCCAAAGTAGTTATTGGTTTCGAGGATCAGACTTGCGAAAATTTTGATGGTTTCTCAACCGTTCCTTAACTTCAAACTCCCATATCTCGCGAACGGATTGACGAACTCGAGAAATTCCTATTGCATCTGAAAGCAGAAACTCGCCCGATTACAACGGTATGTGTATTTTTGCCCTAGGACAAAGTAGTTATTGGTTTCGAGTATCAGATTTGCGAAAATTTTGATGGTTTCTCAACCGTTCCTTAACTTCAAACTCCCATATCTCGCGAACGGATTGACGAACTCGAGAAATTCCTATTGCATCTGAAAGCAGAAACTCGCCCGATTACAACGGTATGTGTATTTTTGCCCTAGGCCAAAGTAGTTATTGGTTTCGAGTATCAGATTTGCGAAAATTTTGATGGTTTCTCAACCGTTCCTTAACTTCAAACTCCCATATCTCGCGAACGGATTGACGAACTCGAGAAATTCCTATTGCATCTGAAAGCAGAAACTCGCACGATTACAACGGCATGTGTATTTTTCCTCTAGGCCTTTGTAGTTATTGGTTTCGGGAATCAGACTTGCGAAAATTTTGATGGTTTCTCAACCATTCCTTAACTTCTAACTCCCATATCTCGCGAACGGATTGACGATCTCGAGAAATTCCTGTTGCATCTGAAAGTACAAGATCGCCCGATTACAGCGGTGTGTGTATTTTTGCCCTAGGCCATAGTAGTTATTGGTATCGAGTATCAGAGTTGCGAAAATTTTGATGGTTTCTCAACCATTCCTTAATTTCAAACTCCCATATCTCGCGAACGGATTGACGATCTCGAGAAATTCCTGTTGCATTTGAAAGTAGAAACACGCCCGATTGCAGTGGTGTGTGTACTTTTCCCCTGGGCCATTCCAGTTATTGGTTTCGAGTATCAGACCAGCGAAAATTTTGATGGTTTCTCAACCATTCCTTAACCTCAAAGTCCCATATCTTGCGAACGGATTGACGAACTCGAGAAATTCCTGTTGCATCTGAAAGTAGAAGCTCGCCCGAATACAGCGGTATGTGTATTTTTGCATTAGGCCATAGTAGTTATTGGTATCGAGTATCAGAGTTGCGAAAATTTTGATGGTTTCTCACCCATTCCTTAATTTCAAACTCCCATATCTCGCGAACGGATTGACGATCTCGAGAAATGCCTGTTGTAGCTGAAAGTAGAAACACGCCCGATTGCAGTGGTGTGTGTACTTTTCCCATAGGCCATTCCAGTTATTGGTTTCGAGTATCAGACCAGCGAAAATTTTGATGGTTTCTCAACCATTCCTTAACTTCAAACTCCCATATCTCGCGAACGGTTTGACGAACTCGAGAAATTCCTGTTGCATCTGAAAGTAGAAACTCGCCCGATTACAATGGTGTGTGTACTTTTCCCCTAGGCCATTCCAGTTATTGGTTTCGAGTATCAGACCAGCGAAATTTGTGATGGTTTCTCAACCATTCCTTAGCTTCAAACTCCCATATCTCGCGAACGGATTCACGAACTCGAGAAATTCCTGTTGCATCTGAAAGTAGACACCCGCCCGACTACAGCGGTGTTTGTATTTTTGTCCTAGGCCATACTAGTTATTGGTTTCGTGTATCATGGTTGCGAAAATTTTGATGGTTTCTCAACCATTCCTTAACTTCGAACTCCCATATCTCGCGAACGGATTGACGAACTCGAGAAATTCATGTTGCATCTGAAAGTAGAAGCTCGCCCGATTACAGTGGTGTGTGTACTTTTCCCCTAGGCCATTCCAGTTATTGGTTTCGAGTATCAGACCAGCGAAAATTTTGATGGTTTCTCAACCATTCCTTAACTTCAAAGTCCCATATCTCGCGAACGGATTGACGAACTCCAGAAATTCCTGTTGCATCGGAAAGTAGAAACTCGCCGGATTACATTGGTTTGTGTACTTTTCCCCTAGGCCATTCCAGTTATTGGTTTCGAGTATCAGACCAGCGAAAATTTTGATGGCTTCTCAACCATTCCTTAACATCAAACTTCCATATCTCGCGAACGAACTGGACGAACTCGGGACATTCTTGTTGCATCTGAAAGCAGAAACTCGCCCGATTACAGCGGTGCGTGTATTTTTGCCCTAGGCCATAGTAGTTATTGGTTTCGGGAATCAGACTTGCGAAAATTTTGATGGATCCTCAAACATTCCTTAACTTCAAACTCCCATATCTCGCGAATGGATTGACGAACTAGAAAAATTCCTGTTGCATCTGAAAGTAGAAACACGCCCGATTACAATGGTGTGTGTACTTTTCCCCTAGGCCATAGTAGTTATTGGTTTCGAGTATCAGACTTGCGAAAATTTTGATGGTTGCTGAAGCGTTCCTTAACTTGACACTCCCATATCTCGCGAACGGATTGACGAACTCGAGAAATTCCTGTTGCATCTGAAAGTAGAAACTCGCCCGATTACAATGGTGTGTGTACTTTTCCCCTAGGCCATAGTAGTTATTGTTTTCGATTATCAGACTTGCGAAAATTTTGATGGTTTCTAAACCATTCCTTCACTTCTAACTCCCATATCTGGCGAACGGATTGACGATCTCAAGAAATTCCTGTTGCATCTCAAAGTAGAAGCACACCCGATTACAGTGGTGTGTGTACTTTTCCCCTAGGCCATTCCAGTTATTGGTTTCGAGAATCAGACCAGCGAAAATTTTGATGGTCTCTCAACCATTCCTTAATTTCAAACTCCCACATCTCGGGAACGGATTGGCGATCTCGAGAAATTCCTGTTGCATCTGAAAGTAGAAACTCGCCCGATTACAACGGTATGTGTACTTTTCCCCTAGGCCATAGTAGTTATTGGTTTCGAGTATCAGACTTGCGAAAATTTTGATGGTTTCTCAACCATTCCTTAACTGCGAACTCCCATATCTGGCGAACGGATTGACGATCTCGAGAAATTCCTGTTGCATCTGAAAGTAGAAACTCGCCGGAATGCAGCGGTAAGTGTACTTTTCCCCTAGGACATAGTAGTTATTGGTTTCGATTATCAGACTTGCGAAAATTTTGATGGTTTCTCAACCATTCCTTAACTTCGAACTCCCATATCTCGCGAACGGATTGACGAACTCGAGAAATTCCTGTTGCATCCGAAAGTAGAAACTCGCCCGATTACAACTGCATGTGTATTTTTCCCCTAGGCCTTTGTAGTTATTGGTTCCGGGAATCAGACTTGCGAAAATTTTGATGGTTTCTCAACCATTCCTTAACTTCAATCTCCCATAGCTCGCGAACGCACTGACGAACTCGAGAAATTCTTGTTGCATCTGAAAGCAGAAACTCGCCCGATTACAATGGTGTGTGTACTTTTCCCCTAGGCCACTCCAGTTATTGGTTTCGAGTATCAGACCAGCGAAAATTGTGATGGTTTCTCAACATTTCCTTAACTTCAAACTCCCATATCTCGCGAACGAATTGACGAACTCGAGAAATTCTTGTTGCATCTGAAAGTAGAAACTCGCCCGATTACAGAGGTATGTGCATTTTTGCCCTAGGCCATAGTAGTTATTGGTTTCGAGTATCTGAGTTGCGAAAATTTTGGTGGTTTCTCAACCATTCCTTAATTTCAAACTCCCATATCTCGCGAACGGATTGACGAACTCGCGAAATTCCTGTTGCATCTGAAAGTAGAAACTCGCCCCATTACAATGGTATGTGTACTTTTCCCCTAGGCCATTCCAGTTATTGGTTTCGAGTTTCAGACTTGCGAAAATTTTGATGGTTTCTCAACCATTCCTTAATTTCAAACTCCCATATCTCGGGAACGGATAGACGATCTCGAGAAATTCCTGTTGCATCTGAAAGTAGAAACTCGCCCGATTACAACGGTATGTGTACTTTTCCCCTAGGCCTTTGTAGTTATTGGTTTCGGGAATCAGACTTGCGAAAATTTTGATGGATCCTCAAACATTCCTTAACTTCAAACTCCCATATCTCGCGAATGGATTGACGAACTAGAAAAATTCCTGTTGCATCTGAAAGTAGAAACACGCCCGATTACAATGGTGTGTGTACTTTTCCCCTAGGCCATAGTAGTTATTGGTTTCGAGTATCAGACTTGCGAAAATTTTGATGGTTGCTGAAGCGTTCCTTAACTTGAAACTCCCATATCTCGCGAACGGATTGACGAACTCGAGAAATTCCTGTTGCATCTGAAAGTAGAAACTCGCCCGATTACAATGGTGTGTGTACTTTTCCCCTAGGCCATAGTAGTTATTGTTTTCGATAATCAGACTTGCGAAAATTTTGATGGTTTCTCAACCATTCCTTCACTTCTAACTCCCATATCTGGCGAACGGATTGACGATCTCGAGAAATTCCTGTTGCATCTCAAAGTAGAAGCACACCCGATTACAGTGGTGTGTGTACTTTTCCCCTAGGCCATTCCAGTTATTGGTTTCGAGAATCAGACCAGCGAAAATTTTGATGGTCTCTCAACCATTCCTTAATTTCAAACTCCCACATCTCGGGAACGGATTGACGATCTCGAGAAATTCCTGTTGCATCTGAAAGTAGAAACTCGCCCGATTACAACGGTATGTGTACTTTTCCCCTAGGCCATAGTAGTTATTGGTTTCGAGTATCAGACTTGCGAAAATTTTGATGGTTTCTCAACCATTCCTTCACTTCTAACTACCATATCTGGCGAACGGATTGACGATCTCGAGAAATTCCTGTTCCATCTCAAAGTAGAAACACGGCCGATTACAGTGGTGTGTGTACTTTTCCCCTAGGCCATTCCAGTTATTGGTTTCGAGTATCAGACCAGCGAGAATTTTGAAGGTTTCTCAAACATTCCCTAACTTCAAACTCCCATATCTCGCGAACGGATTGACGAACTCAAGAAATTCCTGTTGCATCTGAAGGTAGAAACTCGCCGGAATACAGCGGTAAGTGTACTTTTCCCCTAGGCCATAGTATTTATTGGTTTCGATAATCAGACTTGCGATAATTTTGATGGTTTCTCAACCATTCCTTAACTTCGAACTCCCATATCTCGCGAACGGATTGACGAACTCGAGAAATTCCTGTTGCATCCGAAAGTAGAAACTCGCCCGATTACAACTGCATGTGTACTTTTCCCCTAGGCCATAGTAGTTATTGGTTTCGAGTATCAGACGTGTGAAAATTTTGATGGTTTCTCAAACGTTCCTTAACTTCAAACTCCCATATCTCGCGAACGGATTCTCGAACTCGAGAAATTCCTATTGCATCTGAAAGTAGAAACTCGCCCGAATACAGCGGTAAGTGTACTTTTCCCCTAGGCCATAGTAGTTATTGGTTTCGAGAATCAGACCAGCGAAAATTTTGATGGTCTCTCAACCATTCCTTAATTTCAAACTCCCACATCTCGGGAACGGATTGACGAACTCGAGAAATTCCTGTTGCATCCGAAAGTAGAAACTCGCCCGATTACAACTGCATGTGTACTTTTCCCCTAGGCCATAGTAGTTATTGGTTTCGAGTATCAGACGTGTGAAAATTTTGATGGTTTCTCAAACGTTCCTTAACTTCAAACTCCCATATCTCGCGAACGGTTTGACGAACTCGAGAAATTCCTGTTGCATCTGAAAGCAGAAACTCGCCGGAATACAGCGGTAAGTGTACTTTTCCCCTAGGCCATAGTAGTTATTGGTTTCGATTATCAGACTTGCGAAAATTTTGATGGTTTCTCAACCATTCCTTAACTTCGAACTCCCATATCTCGCGAACGGATTCTCGAACTCGAGAAATTCCTATTGCATCTGAAAGTAGAAACTCGCCCGAATACAGCGGTAAGTGTACTTTTCCCCTAGGCCATAGTAGTTATTGGTTTCGATTATCAGACTTGCGAAAATTTTGATGGTTTCTCAACCATTCCTTAACTTCGAACTCCCATATCTCGCGAACGGATTGACGAACTCGAGAAATTCCTGTTACATCCGAAAGTAGAAACTCGCACGATTACAACTGCATGTGTATTTTTCCCCTAGGCCTTTGTAGTTATTGGTTTCGAGAATCAGACCAGCGAAAATTTTGATGGTTTCTCAACCATTCCTTAATTTCAAACTCCCATATCTCGGGAACGGATTGACGATCTCGAGAAATTCCTGTTGCATCTGAAAGTAGAAACTCGCCGGAATACAGCGGTAAGTGTACTTTTCCCCTAGGCCATAGTAGTTATTGGTTTCGATTATCAGACTTGCGAAAATTTTGATGGTTTCTCAACGATTCCTTAACTTCGAACTCCCATATCTCGCGAACGGATTCACGAACTCGAGAAATTCCTATTGCATCTGAAAGTAGAAACTCGCCCGAATGCAGCGGTAAGTGTACTTTTCCCCTAGGCCATAGTAGTTATTGGTTTCGATTATCAGACTTGCGAAAATTTTGATGGTTTCTCAACCATTCCTTAACTTCGAACTCCCATATCTCGCGAACGGATTGACGAACTCGAGAAATTCCTGTTGCATCCGAAAGTAGAAACTCGCACGATTACAACTGCATGTGTATTTTTCCCATAGGCCTTTGTAGTTATTGGTTTCGGGAATCAGACTTGCGAAAATTTGGATGGTTTCTCAACCACTCCTTCACTTCTAACTCCCATATCTGGCGAACGGATTGACGATCTCGAGAAATTCCTGTTGCATCTCAAAGCAGAAACACGCCCGATTACAGTGGTGTGTGTACTTTTCCCCTAGGCCATTCCAGTTATTGGTTTCGAGTATCTGACCAGCGAAAATTTTGATGGTTTCTCAACCATTCCCTAACTTCAAACTCCCATATCTCGGGAACGGATTGACGATCTCGAGAAATTCCTGTTGCATCTGAAAGTAGAAACACGCCCGATTACAATGGTGTGTGTTCTTTTCCCCTAGGTCATAGTTGTTATTGGTTTCGAGTATCAGACACCCGAAAATTTTGATGGTTTCTCAACCATTCCTTTACTTCAATCTCCCATATCACGCGAACGTATTGACCAACTCGAGAAATTCCTATTGCATCTGAAAGCAGAAACTCGCCCGATTACAACGGTATGTGTATTTTTGCCCTAGGCCATAGTAGTTATTGGTTTCGAGTATCAGACTTACGAAAATTTTGATGGTTTCTCAACCATTCCTTAACTTCGAACTCCTATATCTCGCGAACGGATTCACGAACTCGAGAAATTCCTGTTGCATCTGAAAGTAGAAACTCGCACGATTACAACGGCATGTGTATTTTTCCCCTAGGCCTTTGTAGTTATTGGTTTCGGGAATCAGACTTGCGAAAATTTTGATGGTTGCTCAAGCGTTCCTTAACTTCAAACTCCCATATCTCGCGAACGGATTGACGAACTCGAGAAATTCCTGTTGCATCCGAAAGTAGAAACTCGCACGATTACAAATGCATGTGTATTTTTCCCCTAGGCCTTTGTAGTTATTGGTTTCGGGAATCAGACTTGCGAAAATTTTGATGGTTTCTCAACCATTCCTTCACTTCTAACTCCCATATCTGGCGAACGGATTGACGATCTCGAGAAATTCCTGTTGCATCTCAAAGCAGAAACACGCCCGATTACAGTGGTGTGTGTACTTTTCCCCTAGGCCATTCCAGTTATTGGTTTCGAGTATCTGACCAGCGAAAATTTTGATGGTTTCTCAACCATTCCCTAACTTCAAACTCCCATATCTCGGGAACGGATTGACGATCTCGAGAAATTCCTGTTGCATCTGAAAGTAGAAACACGCCCGATTACAATGGTGTGTGTTCTTTTCCCCTAGGTCATAGTTGTTATTGGTTTCGAGTATCAGACACCCGAAAATTTTGATGGTTTCTCAACCATTCCTTTACTTCAATCTCCCATATCACGCGAACGTATTGACCAACTCGAGAAATTCCTATTGCATCTGAAAGCAGAAACTCGCCCGATTACAACGGTATGTGTATTTTTGCCCTAGGCCATAGTAGTTATTGGTTTCGAGTATCAGACTTACGAAAATTTTGATGGTTTCTCAACCATTCCTTAACTTCGAACTCCTATATCTCGCGAACGGATTCACGAACTCGAGAAATTCCTGTTGCATCTGAAAGTAGAAACTCGCACGATTACAACGGCATGTGTATTTTTCCCCTAGGCCTTTGTAGTTATTGGTTTCGGGAATCAGACTTGCGAAAATTTTGATGGTTGCTCAAGCGTTCCTTAACTTCAAACTCCCATATCTCGCGAACGGATTGACGAACTCGAGAAATTCCTGTTGCATCCGAAAGTAGAAACTCGCACGATTACAAATGCATGTGTATTTTTCCCCTAGGCCTTTGTAGTTATTGGTTTCGGGAATCAGACTTGCGAAAATTTTGATGGTTTCTCAACCATTCCTTCACTTCTAACTCCCATATCTGGCGAACGGATTGACGATCTCGAGAAACTCCTGTTGCATCTCAAAGTAGAAACACGCCCGATTACAGTGGTGTGTGTACTTTTCCCCTAGGCCATTCCAGTTATTGGTTTCGAGAATCAGACCAGCGAAACTTTGATGGTTTCTCAACCATTCCTTAATTTCAAACTCCCATATCTCGGGAACGGATTGACGATCTCGGGAAATTCCTGTTGCATCTGAAAGTAGAAACTCGCCCGATTACAACGGTATGTGTACTTTTCCCCTAGGCCTTTGTAGTTATTGGTTTCGGGAATCAGACTTGCAAAAATTTTGATGGTTCCTCAAACATTCCTTAACTTCAAACTCCCATATCTCGCGAATGGATTGACGAACTCGAGAAATTCCTGTTGCATCTGAAAGTAGAAACTCGCCCGATTACAATGGTGTGTGTACTTTTCCCCTAGGCCATAGTAGTTATTGGTTTCGAGTATCAGACTTGCGAAAATTTTGATGGTTGCTCAAGCGTTCCTTAACTTTAAACTCCCATATCTCGCGAACGGATTGACGAACTCGAGAAATTCCTGTTGCATCTGAAAGTAGAAACTCGCCCGATTACAATGGTGTGTGTACATTTCCCCTAGGCCATAGTAGTTATTGTTTTCGATTATCAGACTGGCGAAAATTTTGATGGTTTCTCAACCATTCCTTAACTTCGAACTCCCATATCTGGCGAACGGATTGACGATCTCGAGAAATTCCTGTTCCATCTGAAAGTAGAAACTCGCCGGAATACAGCGGTAAGTGTACTTTTCCCCTAGGCCATAGTAGTTATTGGTTTCCATTATCAGACTTGCGAAAATTTTGATGGTTTCTCAACCATTCCTTAACTTCGAACTCCCATATCTCGCGAACGGATTGACGAACTCGAGAAATTCCTGTTGCATCCGAAAGTAGAAACTCGCCCGATTACAACTGCATGTGTATTTATCCCCTAGGCCTTTGTAGTTATTGGTTTCGGGAATCAGCCATGCTAAAATTTTGATGGTTTCTCAACCATTCCTTCACTCCTAACTCCCATATCTGGCGAACGGATTGACGATCTCGAGAAACTCCTGTTGCATCTCAAAGTAGAAACACGCCCGATTACAGTGGTGTGTGTACTTTTCCCCTAGGCCATTCCAGTTATTGTTTTCGAGAATCAGACCAGCGAAACTTTGATGGTTTCTCAACCATTCCTTAATTTCAAACTCCCATATCTCGGGAACGGATTGACGATCTCGAGAAATTCCTGTTGCATCTGAAAGTAGAAACTCGCCCGATTACAACGGTATGTGTATTTTTCCCCTAGGCCTTTGTAGTTATTGGTTTCGGGAATCAGACTTGCAAACATTTTGATGGTTCCTCAAACATTCCTTAACTTCAAACTCCCATATCTCGCGAATGGATTGACGAACTCGTGAAACTCCTGTTGCATCTCAAAGTAGAAACACGCCCGATTACAGTGGTGTGTGTACTTTTCCCCTAGGCCATTCCAGTTATTGGTTTCGAGTATCAGACCAGCGAAAATTTTGATGGTTTCTCAACCATTCCCTAACTTCAAACTCCCATATCTCGCGAACGGATGGACGAACTCGAGAAATTCCTGTTGCATCTGAAAGTAGAAACTCGCCGGAATACAGCAGTAGGTGTACTTTTCCCCTAGGCCATGGTAGTTATTGGTTTCGGGAATCAGACTTGCAAAAATTTTGATGGTTCCTCAAACATTCCTTAACTTCAAACTCCCATATCTCGCGAATGGATTGACGAACTCGAGAAACTCCTGTTGCATCTCAAAGTAGAAACACGCCCGATTACAGTGGTGTGTGTACTTTTCCCCTAGGCCATTCCAGTTATTGGTTTCGAGTATCAGACCAGCGAAAATTTTGATGGTTTCTCAACCATTCCCTAACTTCAAACTCCCATATCTCGCGAACGGATTGACGAACTCGAGAAATTCCTGTTGCATCTGAAAGTAGAAACTCGCCGGAATACAGCGGTAAGTGTACTTTTCCCCTAGGCCATGGTAGTTATTGGTTTCGATTATCAGACTTGCGAAAATTTTGATGGTTTCTCAACCATTCCTTAACTTCGAACTCCCATATCTCGCGAACGGATTCACGAACTCGAGAAATTCCTATTGCATCTGAAAGTAGAAACTCGCACGTTTACAACGTCATGGGTATTTTTCCCCTAGGCCTTTGTAGTTATTGGTTTCGGGAATCAGACTTGCGAAAATTTTGATGGTTTCTCAACCATTCCTTCACTCCTAACTCCCATATCTGGCGAACGGATTGACGATCTCGAGAAACTCCTGTTGCATCTCAAAGTAGAAACACGCCCGATTACAGTGGTGTGTGTACCTTTCCCCTAGGCCATTCCAGTTATTGGTTTCGAGTATCAGACCAGCGATAATTTTGATGGTTTCTCAACCATTCCTTAACTTCAAACTCCCATATCTCGCGAACGAATTGACGAACACGACAAATTCTTGTTGCATCTGAAAGAAGAAACTCGCCCGATTACAGCGGTGTGTGTATTTTTGCCCTAGGCCATAGTAGTTATTGGTTTCGAGTATCAGACTTGCGAAAATTTTGATGGTTGCTCAAGCGTTCCTTAACTTTAAACTCCCATATCTCGCGAACGGATTGACGAACTCGAGAAATTCCTGTTGCATCTGAAAGTAGAAACACGCCCGATTACAATGGTGTGTGTACATTTCCCCTAGGCCATAGTAGTTATTGTTTTCGATTATCAGACTGGCGAAAATTTTGATGGTTTCTCAACCATTCCTTAACTTCGAACTCCCATATCTGGCGAACGGATTGACGATCTCGAGAAATTCCTGTTGCATCTGAAAGTAGAAACTCGCCGGAATACAGCGGTAAGTGTACTTTTCCCCTAGGCCATAGTAGTTATTGGTTTCCATTATCAGACTTGCGAAAATTTTGATGGTTTCTCAACCATTCTTTAACTTCGAACTCCCATATCTCGCGAACGGATTGACGAACTCGAGAAATTCCTGTTGCATCCGAAAGTAGAAACTCGCCCGATTACAACGGTATGTGTATTTTTCCCCTAGGCCTTTGTAGTTATTGGTTTCGGGAATCAGACTTGCAAAAATTTTGATGGTTCCTCAAACATTCCTTAACTTCAAACTCCCATATCTCGCGAATGGATTGACGAACTCGAGAAACTCCTGTTGCATCTCAAAGTAGAAACACGCCCGATTACAACGGTATGTGTATTTTTCCCCTAGGCCTTTGTAGTTATTGGTTTCGAGTATCAGACCAGCGAAAATTTTGATGGTTTCTCAACCATTCCCTAACTTCAAACTCCCATATCTCGCGAACGGATTGACGAACTCGAGAAATTCCTGTTGCATCTGAAAGTAGAAACTCGCCGGAATACAGCGGTAAGTGTACTTTTCCCCTAGGCCATGGTAGTTATTGGTTTCGATTATCAGACTTGCGAAAATTTTGATGGTTTCTCAACCATTCCATAATTTCAATCTCCCATATCTCGCGAACGAATTGACGAACTCGAGAAATTCCTGTTGCATCTGAAAGTAGAAACTCGCCCGAATACAGCGGTAAGTGTGCTTTTCCCCTAGGGCATTCCTGTTATTGGTTTCGAGTATCAGACCAGCGAAATTTTTCATGGTTTCTCAACCATTCCTTAATTTCAAACTCCCATATCTCACGAACGATTTGACGAACTCGAGAAATTCCTGTTGCATCGGAAAGAAGAAACTCGCCCTATTACAATGGTGTGTGCACTTTTCCCCTAGGCCATTCCAGTTATTGATTTCGAGTATCAGACCTGCGAAATTTTTGATGGTTTCTCAACCATTCCTTAATTTCAAACTCCCATATCTCGCGAACGGATTGACGAACTCGAGAAATTCCTGTTGCATCTGAAAGTAGAAACTCACACGATTGCAACGGCATGTGTATTTCTCCCCTAGGCGTTTGTAGTTATTGGTTTCGGGAATCAGACTTGCGAAAATTTTGATGGTTACTCAACCATTCCTTTACTTCAAACTGCCATATGACGCGAACGGATTGACGAACTCGAGAAATTCCTATTGCATCTGAAAGCAGAAACTCGCCCGATTCCAACGGTATGTGTATTTTTGCCCTAGGCCATAGTAGTTTTTGGTTTCGGGTATCAGACTTGCAAAAATTTTGATGGTTTCTCAACCGTTCCTTAACTTCAAACTCCGATATCTCGCGAACGGATTCACGATCTCGAGAAATTCCTGTTGCATCTGAAGGTAGAAACTCACACGATTGCAACGGCATGTGTATTTTTCCCCTAGGCCTTTGTAGTTATTGGTTTCGGGAATCAGACTTGCGAAAATTTTGATGGTTTCTCAACCATTCCTTAAATTATAACTCCCATATCTCGCGAACGGATTGACGAACTCGAGAAATTCCTGTTGCATCTGAAAGTAGAAACACGCCCGATTACAGTGGTGTGTGTACTTTTCCCCTAGGCCATTCCAGTTATTGGTTTCGAGTATCAGACCAGCGAAAATTTTGATGGTTTCTCAACCATTCCTTAACTTCAAACTCCCATATCTCGCGAACGGATTGACGAACTCGAGAAATTCCTGTTCCATCTGAAAGTAGAAACTCGCACGATTACAACGGTATGTGTATTTTTCCCCCAGGCCTTTGTAGTTATTGGTTTCGGGAATCAGACTTGCGAAAATTTTGATGGTTTCTCAACCATTCCTTAAATTATAACTCCCATATCTCGCGAACGGATTGACGAACTCGAGAAATTCCTATTGCATCTGAAAGTAGAAACTCGCCCGATTACAACGGTATGTGTATTTTTCCCCTAGGCCTTTGTAGTTATTGGTTTCGGGAAACAGACTTGCGAAAATTTTGATGGTTCCTCAAACATTCCTTAACTTCAAACTCCCATATCTCGCGAATGGATTGACGAACTCGAGAAATTCCTGTTGCATCTGAAAGTTGAAACTCGCCCGATTACAATGGTGTGTGTACTTTTTCCCTAGGCCATAGTAGTTATTGGTTTCGAGTATCAGACTTGCGAAAATTTTGATGGTTGCTCAAGCGTTCCTTAACTTCAAACTCACATATCTCGCGAACGGATTGACGAACTCGAGAAATTCCTGTTGCATCTGAAAGTAGAAACTCGCACGCTTACAACGGCATGTGTATTTTTCGCCTAGGCCTTTGTAGCTATTGGTTTCGGGAATCAGACTTGCGAAAATTTTGATGGTTTCTCAACCATTCCTTAATTTCAAACTCCCATATCTCGGGAACGGATTGACGATCTCGAGAAATTCCTGTTGCATCTGAAAGTAGACACACGCCCGATTACAATGGTGTGTGTTCTTTTCCCCTAGGCCACAGTAATTATTGGTTTCGAGTATCAGACTTGCGAAAATTTTGATGGTTACCCAAGCGTTCCTTAACTTCAAACTCCCATATCTCGCGAACGGATTCACGAACTCGAGAAATTCCTGTTGCATCCGAAAGTAGAAACTCGCACGATTACAATTGCATGTGTATTTCTCCCCTAGGGCTTTGTAGCTATTGGTTTCGGGAATCAGACTTGCGAAAATTTTGATGGTTTCTCAACCATTCCTTAATTTCAAACTCCCATATCTCGGGAACGGATTGACGATCTCGAGAAACTCCTGTTGCATCTGAAAGTAGAGACACGCCCGATTACAGTGGTGTGTGTACTTTTCCCCTAGGCCATTCCAGTTATTGGTTTCGAGTATCAGACCAGCTAAAATTTTGATGGTTTCTCAACCATTCCTTAACTTCAAACTCCCATATCTCGCGAACGAACTGACGAACTCGAGAAATTCTTGTTGCATCTGAAAGCAGAAACTCGCCTTACTACAGCGGTGTGTGTATTTTTGCCCTAGGCCATAGTAGTTATTGGTTTCGAGTATCAGACTTGCGAAAATTTTGATGATTTCCCAACCGTTCCTTAACTTCAAACTCGCATATCTCGCGAACGGATTCACGATCTCGAGAAATTCCTGTTGCATCTTAAAGTAGAAACTCGCACGATTACAACGGCATGTGTATTTTTCCCGTAGGCCTTTGTAGTTATTGGTTTCGGGAATCAGACTTGCGAAAATTTTCATGGTTTCTCAACCATTCCTTAACCTCTAACTCCCGTATCTCGCGAACGGATTGACGATCTCGAGAAATTCCTGTTGCATCTGAAAGTAAAAACACGCCCGATTACAGTGGTGTGTGTACTTTTCCCCTAGGCCACTCGAGTTATTGGTTTCGAGTAACAGACCAGCGATAATTTTGATGGTTTCTCAACCATTCCTTATATTCAAAGTCCCATATCTCGCGAACGGATTGACGAAATTGAGAAATTCCTGTTGCATCTGAAAGTAGAAGCTCGCCCGATTACAGCGGTATGTGTATTTTAGCCCTCGGCCATGGTAGTTATTGGTTTGGAGTATCCGAGTTGCGAAAATTTTGATGGTTGCTCAACCATTCCTTAAATTCAAACTCCCATATCTCGCGAACGGAATGACGAACTCGAGAAATTCCTCTTGCATCTGAAAGTAGAAACTCGCCCGATTACAGCGGTATGTGTATTTTTGCCCTAGGCCATAGTAGTTATTGGTTTCGAGTATCAGGGTTGCGAATATTTTGATGGTTTCTCCTCCATTCCTTAATTTCAAACTCCCATATCTCGCGAACGGATTGACGATCTCGAGAAATTGCTGTTGCATCTGAAAGTAGAAACTCGCCCGATTACAATGGTGAGTGTACTTTTCCCCTGGGCCATAGTAGTTATTGCTTTCGATTATCAGACTTGCGAAAATTTTGATGGTTACTCAACCATTCCTCAAATTCAAACTCCCATATCTCGCGAACGGATTGACGAACTCGAGAAAATCTTGTTGCATCTGAAAGCAGAAGCTCGCCCGATTACAACGGTATGTGCATTTTAGCCCTCGGCCATAGTAGTTATTGGTATCGAGTATCAGAGTTGCGAAAATTTTGATGGTTTCTCAACCATTCCTTAATTTCAAACTCCCATATCTCGCGAACTGATTGACGAACTCGAAAAATTCCTGTTGCATCTGAAAGCAGAAACTCGCCCGATTACAGCGGTGTGTGTATTTTTGCCCTAGGCCATAGTAGTTATTGGTTTCGAGTATCAGACTTGCGAGAATTTTGATGGTTTCTCAACCATTCCTTAACTTCAAACTCCCATATCTCGCGAACGAATTGACGAACACGAGAAATTCTTGTTGCATCTGAAAGAAGAAACTCGCCCGATTACAGCGGTGTGTGTATTTTTGCCCTAGGCCATAATAGTTATTGGTTTCGAGTATCAGACATGCGAAATTTTTTATGGTTTCTCAACCATTCCTTAACTTCAAACTCCCATATCTCGCGAACGGAGAGACGAACTCGAGAAATTCCTGTTTCATCTGAAAGTAGAAATTCGCCCGATTACAACGGTATGTGTATTTTTCCCCTAGGCCATTGTAGTTATTCGTTTCGAGTATCAGACATGCGAAAATTTTGATGGTTTCTCAACCATTCCTTAATTTCAAACTCCCATATCTCGCGAACGAATTGACGAACTCGAGAAATTCCTGTTGCATCGGAAAGTAGATACTCGCCCCATTACAATGGTATGTGTACTTTTCCCCTAGGCCATTCCAGTTATTGGTTTCGAGTATCAGACCAGCGAAAATTTTGAAGGTTTCTCAACCATTCCTTAACTTCAAACTCCCATATCTCGCGAACGAATGGACGAACACGAGAAATTCTTGTTGCATCTGAAAGAAGAAACTCGCTCGATTACAGCGGTGTGTGTATTCTTGCCCTAGGCCATAATAGTTATTGGTTTCGAGTATTTGAGTTGCGAAAATTTTGATGGTTTCTCAAACGTTCCTTAACTTCAAACTCCCATATCTCGCGAACGGATTGACGATCTCGAGAAATTCCTATTGCATCTGAAAGTAGTAACTCGCCCGATTACAACGGTATGTGTATTTTCCCCTAGGCCACTCCAGTTATTGGTTTCGCGTATCAGACCAGCGAAAATTTTGATGGTTTCTCAATCATTCCTCAACTTCAAACTCCCATATCTCGCGAACGGATTGACGAACTCGAGAAATTCCTGTTGCATCCGAAAGTAGAAACTCGCACGATTACAACTGCATGTGTATTTTTTCCCTAGGCCTTTGTAGTTATTGGTTTCGGGAATCAGACTTGCGAAAATTTTGATGGATTCTCAACCATTCCTTCACTTCTAACTCCCATATCTGGCGAACGGATTGACGATCTCGAGAAATTCCTGTTGCATCTGAAAGTAGAAACTCGCCCGATTACAAAGGTATGTGTATTTTTCCCCTAGGCCTTTGTAGTTATTGGTTTCGGGAATCAGACTTGCGAAAATTTTGATAGTTCCTCAAACATTCCTTAACTTCAAACTCCCATATCTCGCGACTGGTTTGACGAGCTCGAGAAATTCCTGTTGCATCTGAAAGTAGAAACTCGCCCGATTACAACAGTATGTGTATTTTTCCCCTAGGCCTTTGTAGTTATTGGTTTCGGGAATCAGACTTGCGAAAATTTTGATGGTTGCTCAGGCGTTCCTTAACTTCAAACTCCCATATCTCGCGAACGGATTGACGAACTCGAGAAATTCCTGTTGCGTCTGAAAGTAGAAACTCGCCTGAATACAATGGTGGGTGTACTTTTCCCCTAGGCCATAGTAGTTATTGGTTTCGATTATCAGACTTGCGAAAATTTTGATGGTTTCTCAACCATTCCTTAACTTCGAACTCCTATATCTCGCGAACGGATTCACGAACTCGAGAAATTCGTGTTGCATCTGAAGGTAGAAACTCGCAAGATTACAACGGCACGCGTATTTTTCCCCTAGGCCTTTGTAGTTATTGGTTTCGGGAATCAGACTTGCGAATCTTTTGATGGTTTCTCAACCATTCCATTACTTCAAACTCCCATATCACGCGAACGGATTGACGAACTCGAGAAATTCCTATTGCATCTGAAAGCAGAAACTCGCACGATTACAACTGCATGTGTATTTTTTCCCTAGGCCTTTGTAGTTATTGGTTTCGGGAATCAGACTTGCGAAAATTTTGATAGTTCCTCAAACATTCCTTAACTTCAAACTCCCATATCTCGCGACTGGTTTGACGAGCTCGAGAAATTCCTGTTGCATCTGAAAGTAGAAACTCGCCCGATTACAACAGTATGTGTATTTTTCCCCTAGGCCTTTGTAGTTATTGGTTTCGGGAATCAGACTTGCGAAAATTTTGATGGTTGCTCAGGCGTTCCTTAACTTCAAACTCCCATATCTCGCGAACGGATTGACGAACTCGAGAAATTCCTGTTGCGTCTGAAAGTAGAAACTCGCCTGAATACAATGGTGGGTGTACTTTTCCCCTAGGCCATAGTAGTTATTGGTTTCGATTATCAGACTTGCGAAAATTTTGATGGTTTCTCAACCATTCCTTAACTTCGAACTCCTATATCTCGCGAACGGATTCACGAACTCGAGAAATTCGTGTTGCATCTGAAGGTAGAAACTCGCAAGATTACAACGGCACGCGTATTTTTCCCCTAGGCCTTTGTAGTTATTGGTTTCGGGAATCAGACTTGCGAATCTTTTGATGGTTTCTCAACCATTCCATTACTTCAAACTCCCATATCACGCGAACGGATTGACGAACTCGAGAAATTCCTATTGCATCTGAAAGCAGAAACTCGCACGATTACAACTGCATGTGTATTTTTTCCCTAGGCCTTTGTAGTTATTGGTTTCGGGAATCAGACTTGCGAAAATTTTGATGGATTCTCAACCATTCCTTCACTTCTAACTCCCATATCTGGCGAACGGATTGACGATCTCGAGAAATTCCTGTTGCATCTGAAAGTTGAAACTCGCCCGATTACAACGGTATGTGTATTTTTCCCCTAGGCCTTTGTAGTTATTGGTTTCGGGAATCAGACTTGCGAAAATTTTGATGGTTGCTCAAGCGTTCCTTAACTTCAAACTCCCATATATCGCGAACGGATTGACGAACTCGAGAAATTCCTGTTGCATCTGAAAGTAGAAACTCGCCCGATTACTATGGTGTGTGTACCTTTCCCCTAGGCCTTTGTAGTTATTGGTTTCGGGAATCAGACTTGCGAAAATTTTGATGGTTTCTCAACCATTCCTTAATTTCAAACTCCCATATCTCGGGAACGGATTGACGGTCTCGAGGAATTCCTGTTGCATCTGAAAGTAGAAACACGCCCGATTACAATGGTGTGTTTTCTTTTCCCCTAGGCCATAGTAGTTATTGGTTTCGAGTATCAGACTTGCGAAAATTTTGATGGTTGCTCAAGCGTTCCTTAACTTCAAACTCCCATATCTCGCGAACGGATTGACGAACTCGAGAAATTCCTGTTGCATCTGAAAGTAGAAACTCGCCCGATTACTATGGTGTGTGTACCTTTCCCCTAGGCCTTTGTAGTTATTGGTTTCGGGAGTCAGACTTGCGAAAATTTTGATGGTTTCTCAACCATTCCTTAATTTCAAACTCCCATATCTCGGGAACGGATTGACGGTCTCGAGTAATTCCTGTTGCATCTGAAAGTAGAAACACGCCCGATTACAATGGTGTGTTTTCTTTTCCCCTAGGCCATAGTAGTTATTGGTTTCGAGTATCTGACTTGCGAAAATTTTGATGGTTGCTCAAGCGTTCCTTAACTTCAAACTCCCATATCTCGAGAACGGATTGACGAACTCGAGAAATTCCTGTTGCACCTGAAAGCAGAAACTCGCCCGATTACAATGGTGTGTCTATTTTTGCCCTAGGCCATTCAAGTTATTGGTTTCGAGTATCAGACCAGCGAAAATTTTGATGGTTTCTCAACCATTCCTTAACTTCAAACTCCCATATCTCGAGAACGGATTGACGAACTCGTGAATTTCCTGTTGCACCTGAAAGCAGAAACTCGCCCGATTACAGTGGTGTGTGTTCTTTTCCCCTAGGCCATAGTAGTTATTGGTTTCGAGTATCAGACATGCGAAAATTTTGATGGTTTCTCAAACGTTCCTTAACTTCAAACTCCCATATCTCGCGAACGGATTGACGAACTCGAGAAATTCCTGTTGCATCCGAAAGTAGAAACTCGCACGATTACAAATGCAAGTGTATTTTTCCCCTAGGCCTTTGTAGTTATTGGTTTCGGGAATCAGACTTGCGAAAATTTTGATGGTTCCTCAAACATTCCTTAACTTCAAACTCCCATATCTCGCGAATGGATTGACGAGCTCGAGAAATTCCTGTTGCATCTGAAAGTAGAAACACGCCCGATTACAATGGTGTGTGTACTTTTCCCCTAGGCCATAGTAGTTATTGGTTTCGAGTATCGGACTTGCGAAAATTTAGATGGTTTCTCAACCATTCCTTAGCTTCGAACTCCTATATCGCGCGTACGGATTCACGAACTCGAGAAAATCCTGTTGCATGTGAAAGTAGAAACACGCCCGATTACAATGGTGTGTGTTCTTTTCCCCTAGGCCATAGTAGTTATTGGTTTCGAGTATCAGACTTGCGAAAATTTTGATGGTTGCTCAAGCGTTCCTTAACTTCAAACTCCCATATCTCGCGAACGGATTGACGAACTCGAGAAATTCCTGTTGCATCTGAAAGTAGAAACTCGCACGATTACAACGGTATGTGTATTTTTCCCCTAGGCCTTTGTAGTTATTGGTTTCGGGAATCAGACTTGCGAAAATTTTGATGGTTTCTCAACCATTCCTTGACTTCAAACTCCCATATCTCGCGAACGGATTGACGAACTCGAGAAATTCCTGTTGCATCTGAAAGTAGAAACTCGCCCGATTACAGCGGTGTGTGTATTTTTGCCCTAGGCCATAGTAGTTATTGGTTTCGAGTATCAGACTTGCGAAAATTTTGATGGTTTCTCAACCATTCCTTAATTTCAAACTCCCATATCTCGCGAACGAATTGACGAACTCGAGAAATTCCAGTTGCATCTGAAAGTAGAAACACGCCCGATTACAATGGTGTGTGTACTTTTCCCCTAGGCCATAGTAGTTATTGGTTTCGAGTATCAGACTTGCGAAAATTTTGATGGTTTCTCAACCATTCCTTAATTTCAAACTCCCATATCTCGGGAACGGATTGACGATCTCGAGAAATTCCTGTTGCATCTGAAAGTAGAAACTCGCCCGATTACAACGGTATGTGTATTTTTCCCCTAGGCCTTTGTAGTTATTGGCTTCGGGAATCAGACTTGCGAAAATTTTGATGGTTCCTCAAACATTCCTTAACTTCAAACTCCCATATCTCGCGAATGGATTGACGAACTCGAAAAATTCCTGTTGCATCTGAAAGTAGAAACTCGCCCGATTACAATGGTGTGTGTACTTTTCCCATAGGCCATAGTAGTTATTGGTTTCGGGTATCAGACTTGCGAAAATTTTGATGGTATCTCAACCATTCCTTAACTTCGAACTCCTATATCTCGCGAACGGATTCACGAACTCGAGAAATTCCTGTTGCATCTGAAAGTAGAAACTCGCACGATTACAACGGCATGTGTATTTTTCCCCTAGGCCTTTGTAGTTATTGGTTTCGGGAATCAGACTTGCGAAAATTTTGATGATTTCTCAACCATTCCTTCACTTCTAACTCCCATATCTGGCGAACGGATTGACGACTTCGAGAAATTCCTGTTGCGTCTCAAAGTAGAAACACGTCCGATTACAGTGGTGTGTGTACTTTTCCCCTAGGCCATTCCAGTTATTGTTTTCGAGTATCAGACCAGCGAAAATTTTGATGGTTTCTCAACCATTCCCTAACTTAGAACTCCCATATCTCGCGAACGGATTGACGAACTCGAGAAATTCCTGTTGCATGTGAAAGTAGAACCACGCCCGATTACAATGGTGTGTGTTCTTTTCCCCTAGGCCATAGTAGTTATTGGTTTCGAGTATCAGACTTGCGAAAATTTTGATGGTTGCTCAAGCGTTCCTTAACTTCAAACTCCCATATCTCGCGAACGGATTGACGAACTCGAGAAATTCCTGTTGCATCTGAAAGTAGAAACTCGCACGATTACAACGGTATGTGTATTTTTCCCCTAGGCCTTTATAGTTATTCGTTTCGGGAATCAGACTTGCGAAAATTTTGATGGTTTCTCAACCACTCCTTAAATTCTAACTCCCATATCTCGCGAACGGATTGACGAACTCGAGAAATTCTTGTTGCATCTGAAAGCAGAAACTCGCCCGATTACAGCGGTGTGTGTATTTTTGCCCTAGGCCATAGTAGTTATTGTTTTCAAGTATCAGACTTGCGAAAATTTTGATGGTTTCTCAACCATTCCTTAACTTCGAACTCCTATATCTCGCGAACGGATTGACGAACTCGAGAAATTCCTGTTGCATCTGAAAGTAGAAACTCGCACGATTACAACGGTATGTGTATTTTTCCCCTAGGCCTTTATAGTTATTGGTTTCGGGAAACAGACTTGCGAAAATTTTGATGGTTTCTCAACCACTCCTTAAATTCTAACTCCCATATCTCGCGAACGGATTGACGAACTCGAGAAATTCCTGTTGCATCTCAAAGTAGAAACACGCCCGATTACAGTGGTGTGTGTACTTTTCCCCTAGGCCATTCCAGTTATTGGTTTCGAGAATCAGAGCAGCGAAACTTTGATGATTTCTCAACCATTCCTTAATTTCAAACTCCCATATCTCGGGAACGGATTGATGATCTCGAGAAATTCCTGTTGCATCTGAAAGTAGAAACTCGCCGGAATACAGCGGTAAGTGTACTTTTCCCCTAGGCCATGGTAGTTATTGCTTTCGATTATCAGACTTGCGAAAATTTTGATGGTTTCTCAACCATTCCTTAACTTCGAACTCCCATATCTCGCGAACGGATTCACGAACTCGAGAAATTCCTATTGCATCTGAAAGTAGAAACTCGCACGTTTACAACGGCATGTGTATTTTTCCCCTAGGCCATTCCAGTTATTGGTTTCGAGTGTCAGACCAGCGAAAATTTTGATGGTTTCTCAACCATTCCCTAACTTCAATCTCCCATATCTCGCGAACGGATTGACGAACTCGAGAAATTCCTGTTGCATCTGAAAGTAGAAACTCGCCGGAATACAGCGGTAAGTGTACTTTTCCCCTAGGCCATGGTAGTTATTGGTTTCGATTATCAGACTTGCGAAAATTTTGATGGTTTCTCAACCATTCCTTAACTTCGAACTCCCATACCTCGCGAACGGATTCACGAACTCGAGAAATTCTTATTGCATTTGAAAGTATAAACTCGCACGTTCACAACGGCATGTGTATTTTTCCCCTAGGCCTTTGTAGTTATTGGTTTCGGGAATCAGACTTGCGAAAATTTTGATGGTTTCTCAACCATTCCTTAATTTCAAACTCCCATATCTCGGGAACGGATTGACGATCTCGACAAATCCCTGTTGCATGTGAAAGTAGAAACACGCCAGATTACAATGGTGTGTGTTCTTTTCCCCTAGGCCATTCCAGTTATTGGTTTCGAGTATCAGACCAGCGAAAATTTTGAAGGTTTCTCAACCATTCCCTAACTTCAAACTCCCATATCTCGCGAACGGATTGACGAACTCAAGAAATTCCTGTTGCATCTGAAGGTAGAAACTCGCCCGAATACAGCGGTAAGTGTACTTTTCCCCTAGGCCATAGTAGTTATTGGTTTCGATTATCAGACTTGCGAAAATTTTGATGGTTTCTCAACCATTCCTTAACTTCGAACTCCCTTATCTCGCGAACGGATTGACGATCTCGAGAAATTCCTATTACATCTGAAAGTAGAAACACGCCCGATTACAATGGTGTGTGTATTTTTCCCCTAGGCCTTTGTAGTTATTGGTTTCGGGAATCAGACTTGCAAAAATTTTGATGGTTCCTCAAACATTCCTTAACTTCAAACTCCCATATCTCGCGAATGGATTGACGAACTCGAGAAATTCCTGTTGCATCTGAAAGTAGAAACTCGCCCGATTACAAAGGTGTGTGTACTTTTCCCCTAGGCCATAGTAGTTATTGGTTTCGAGTATCAGACTTGCGAGAATTTTGATGGTTGCTCAAGCGTTCCTTAACTTGAAACTCCCATATCTCGCGAACGGATTGACGAACTAGAGAAATTCCTGTTGCATCTGAAAGTAGAAACTCGCCCGATTACAATGGTGTGTGTACTTTTCCCCTAGGCCATAGTAGTTATTGTTTTCGATTATCAGACTTGCGAAAATTTTGATGGTTTCTCAACCATTCCTTAACTTCGAACTCCCATATCTGGCGAACGGATTGACGATCTCGAGAAATTCCTGTTGCATCTGAAAGTAGAAACTCGCCGGAATACAGCGGTAAGTGAACTTTTCCCCTAGGCCATAGTAGTTATTGGTTTCGATTATCAGACTTGCGAAAATTTTGATGGTTTCTCAACCATTCCTTAACTTCGAACTCCCTTATCTCGCGAACGGATTGACGATCTCGAGAAATTCCTATTACATCTGAAAGTAGAAACACGCCCGATTACAATGGTGTGTGTATTTTTCCCCTAGGCCTTTGTAGTTATTGGTTTCGGGAATCAGACTTGCAAAAATTTTGATGGTTCCTCAAACATTCCTTAACTTCAAACTCCCATATCTCGCGAATGGATTGACGAACTCGAGAAATTCCTGTTGCATCTGAAAGTAGAAACTCGCCCGATTACAAAGGTGTGTGTACTTTTCCCCTAGGCCATAGTAGTTATTGGTTTCGAGTATCAGACTTGCGAAAATTTTGATGGTTGCTCAAGCGTTCCTTAACTTGAAACTCCCATATCTCGCGAACGGATTGACGAACTAGAGAAATTCCAGTTGCATCTGAAAGTAGAAACTCGCCCGATTACAATGGTGTGTGTACTTTTCCCCTAGGCCATAGTAGTTATTGTTTTCGATTATCAGACTTGCGAAAATTTTGATGGTTTCTCAACCATTCCTTAACTTCGAACTCCCATATCTGGCGAACGGATTGACGATCTCGAGAAATTCCTGTTGCATCTGAAAGTAGAAACTCGCCGGAATACAGCGGTAAGTGTACTTTTCCCCTAGGCCATAGTAGTTATTGGTTTCGATTATCAGACTTGCGAAAATTTTGATGGTTTCTCAACCATTCCTTAACTTCGAACTCCCATATCTCGCGAACGGATTGACGAACTCGAGAAATTCCTGTAGCATCCGAAAGTAGAAACTCGCCCGATTACAACTGCATGTGTATTTTCCCCTAGGCCTTTGTAGTTATTGGTTTCGGGAATCAGCCTTGCGAAAATTTTGATGGTTTCTCAACCATTCCTTCACTTCTAACTCCCATATCTGGCGAACGGATTGACGATCTCGAGAAACTCCTGTTGCATCTCAAAGTAGAAACACGCCCGATTACAGTGGTGTGTGTACTTTTCCCCTAGGCCATTCCAGTTATTGATTTCGAGAATCAGAGCAGCGAAACTTTGATGGTTTCTCAACCATTCCTTAATTTCAAACTCCCATATCTCGGGAACGGATTGATGATCTCGAGAAATTCCTGTTGCATCTGAAAGTAGAAACTCGCCGGAATACAGCGGTAAGTGTACTTTTCCCCTAGGCCATGGTAGTTATTGGTTTCGATTATCAGACTTGCGAAAATTTTGATGGTTTCTCAACCATTCCTTAACTTCGAACTCCCATATCTCGCGAACGGATTCACGAACTCGAGAAATTCCTATTGCATCTGAAAGTAGAAACTCGCACGTTTACAACGGAATGTGTATTTTTCCCCTAGGCCATTCCAGTTATTGGTTTCGAGTGTCAGACCAGCGAAAATTTTGATGGTTTCTCAACCATTCCCTAACTTCAAACTCCCATATCTCGCGAACGGATTGACGAACTCGAGAAATTCCTGTTGCATCCGAAAGTAGAAACTCGCCCGATTACAACTGCATGTGTATTTTTCCCCTAGGCCTTTGTAGTTATTGGTTTCGGGAATCAGACTTGCTAAAATTTTGATGGTTTCTCAACCATTCCTTAATTTCAAACTCCCATATCTCGGGAACGGATTGACGATCTCGACAAATTCCTGTTGCATCTGAAGGTAGAAACTCGCCCGAATACAGCGGTAAGTGTACTTTTCCCCTAGGCCATAGTAGTTATTGGTTTCGATTATCAGACTTGCGAAAATTTTGATGGTTTCTCAACCATTCCTTAACTTCGAACTCCCATATCTCGCGAACGGATTCACGAACTCGAGAAATTCCTATTGCATCTGAAAGTAGAAACTCGCACGTTTACAACGGCATGTGTATTTTTCCCCTCAGCCATTCCAGTTATTGGTTTCGAGTGTCAGACCAGCGAAAATTTTGATGGTTTCTCAACCATTCCCTAACTTCAAACTCCCATATCTCGCGAACGGATTGACGAACTCGAGAAATTCCTGTTGCATCTGAAAGTAGAAACTCGCCGGAATACAGCGGTAAGTGTACTTTTCCCCTAGGGCATGGTAGTTATTGGTTTCGATTATCAGACTTGCGAAAATTTTGATGGTTTCTCAACCATTCCTTAACTTCGAACTCCCATATCTCGCGAACGGATTCACGAACTCGAGAAATTCCTATTGCATCTGAAAGTAGAAACTCGCACGTTTACAACGGCATGTGTATTTTTCCCCTAGGCCATTCCAGTTATTGGTTTCGAGTATCAGACCAGCGAAAATTTTGATGGTTTCTCAACCATTCCCTAACTTCAAACTCCCATATCTCGCGAACGGATTGACGAACTCGAGAAATTCCTGTTGCATCTGAAAGTAGAAACTCGCCGGAATACAGCGGTAAGTGTACTTTTCCCCTAGGCCATGGTAGTTATTGGTTTCGATTATCAGACTTGCGAAAATTTTGATGGTTTCTCAACCATTCCTTAACTTCGAACTCCCATATCTCGCGAACGGATTCACGAACTCGAGAAATTCCTACTACATCTGAAAGTAGAAACTCGCACGTTTACAACGGCATGTGTATTTTTCCCCTAGGCCTTTGTAGTTATTGGTTTCGGGAATCAGACTTGCGAAAATTTTGATGGTTTCTCAACCATTCCTTAATTTCAAACTCCCATATCTCGGGAACGGATTGATGATCTCGAGAAACTCCTGTTGCATCTCAAAGTAGAAACACGCCCGATTACAATGGTGTGTGTACTTTTCCCCTAGGCCGTTCCAGTTATTGGTTTCGAGAATCAGACCAGCGAAACTTTGATGGTTTCTCAACCATTCCTTAACTTCAAACTCCCATATCTCGGGAACGGATTGACGATCTCGAGAAATTCCTGTTGCATCTGAAAGTAGAAACTCGCCCGATTACAACGGTATGTGTATTTTTCCCCTAGGCCTTTGTAGTTATTGGTTTCGGGAATCAGACTTGCAAAAATTTTGATGGTTCCTCAAACATTCCTTAACTTCAAACTCCCATATCTGGCGAATGGATTGACGAACTCGAGAAATTCCTGTTGCATCTGAAAGTAGAAACTCGCCCGATTACAATGGTGTGTGTACTTTTCCCCTAGGCCATAGTAGTTATTGGTTTCGAGTATCAGACTTGCGAAAATTTTGATGGTTGCTCAAGCGTTCCTTAACTTGAAACTCCCATATCTCGCGAACGGATTGACGAACTCGAGAAATTCCTGTTGCATCTGAAAGTAGAAACTCGCCCGAATACAGCGGTAAGTGTACTTTTCCCCTAGGCCATAGTAGTTATTGGTTTCGAGTATCAGACTTGCGAAAATTTTGATGGTTGCTCAAGCGTTCCTTAATTTGAAACTCCCATATCTCGCGAACGGATTGACGAACTAGAGAAATTCCTGTTGCATCTGAAAGTAGAAACTCGCAAGATTACAATGGTGTGTGTACTTTTCCCCTAGGCCATAGTAGTTATTGTTTTCGATTATCAGACTTGCGAAAATTTTGATGGTTTCTCAACCATTCCTTAACTTCGAACTCCCATATCTGGCGAACGGATTGACGATCTCGAGAAATTCCTGTTGCATCTGAAAGTAGAAACTCGCCGGAATACAGCGGTAAGTGTACTTTTCCCCTAGGCCATAGTAGTTATTGGTTTCGATTATCAGACTTGCGAAAATTTTGATGGTTTCTCAACCATTCCTTAAGTTCGAACTCCCATATCTCGCGAACGGATTGACGAACTCGAGAAATTCCTGTAGCATCCGAAAGTAGAAACTCGCCCGATTACAACTGCATGTGTATTTTCCCCTAGGCCTTTGTAGTTATTGGTTTCGGGAATCAGCCTTGCGAAAATTTTGATGGTTTCTCAAACATTCCTTCACTTCTAACTCCCATATCTGGCGAACGGATTGACGATCTCGAGAAACTCCTGTTGCATCTCAAAGTAGAAACACGCCCGATTACAGTGGTGTGTGTACTTTTCCCCTAGGCCATTCCAGTTATTGATTTCGAGAATCAGAGCAGCGAAACTTTGATGGTTTCTCAACCATTCCTTAATTTCAAACTCCCATATCTCGGGAACGGATTGATGATCTCGAGAAATTCCTGTTGCATCTGAAAGTAGAAACTCGCCGGAATACAGCGGTAAGTGTACTTTTCCCCTAGGCCATGGTAGTTATTGGTTTCGATTATCAGACTTGCGAAAATTTTGATGGTTTCTCAACCATTCCTTAACTTCGAACTCCCATATCTCGCGAACGGATTCACGAACTCGAGAAATTCCTATTGCATCTGAAAGTAGAAACTCGCACGTTTACAACGGAATGTGTATTTTTCCCCTAGGCCATTCCAGTTATTGGTTTCGAGTGTCAGACCAGCGAAAATTTTGATGGTTTCTCAACCATTCCCTAACTTCAAACTCCCATATCTCGCGAACGGATTGACGAACTCGAGAAATTCCTGTTGCATCCGAAAGTAGAAACTCGCCCGATTACAACTGCATGTGTATTTTTCCCCTAGGCCTTTGTAGTTATTGGTTTCGGGAATCAGACTTGCTAAAATTTTGATGGTTTCTCAACCATTCCTTAATTTCAAACTCCCATATCTCGGGAACGGATTGACGATCTCGACAAATTCCTGTTGCATCTGAAAGTAGAAACTCGCCCGATTACAATGGTGTGTGTACTTTTCCCCTAGGCCATAGTAGTTATTGTTTTCGATTATCAGACTTGCGAAAATTTTGATGGTTTCTCAACCATTCCCTAACTTCAAACTCCCATATCTCGCGAACGGATTGACGATCTCGAGAAATTCCTGTTGCATCTGAAAGTAGAAACTCGCCGGAATACAGCGGTAAGTGTACATTTCCCCTAGGCCATGGTAGTTATTGGTTTCGATTATCAGACTTGCGAAAATTTTGATGGTTTCTCAACCATTCCTTAACTTCGAACTCCCATATCTCGCGAACGGATTCACGAACTCGAGAAATTCCTATTGCATCTGAAAGTAGAAACTCGCACGTTTACAACGGCATGTGTATTTTTCCCCTAGGCCATTCCAGTTATTGGTTTCGAGTATCAGACCAGCGAAAATTTTGATGGTTTCTCAACCATTCCCTAACTTCAAACTCCCATATCTCGCGAACGGATTGACGAACTCGAGAAATTCCTGTTGCATCTGAAAGTAGAAACTCGCCGGAATACAGCGGTAAGTGTACTTTTCCCCTAGGCCATGGTAGTTATTGGTTTCGATTATCAGACTTGCGAAAATTTTGATGGTTTCTCAACCATTCCTTAACTTCGAACTCCCATATCTCGCGAACGGATTCACGAACTCGAGAAATTCCTACTACATCTGAAAGTAGAAACTCGCACGTTTACAACGGCATGTGTATTTTTCCCCTAGGCCTTTGTAGTTATTGGTTTCGGGAATCAGACTTGCGAAAATTTTGATGGTTTCTCAACCATTCCTTAATTTCAAACTCCCATATCTCGGGAACGGATTGATGATCTCGAGAAACTCCTGTTGCATCTCAAAGTAGAAACACGCCCGATTACAATGGTGTGTGTACTTTTCCCCTAGGCCGTTCCAGTTATTGGTTTCGAGAATCAGACCAGCGAAACTTTGATGGTTTCTCAACCATTCCTTAACTTCAAACTCCCATATCTCGGGAACGGATTGACGATCTCGAGAAATTCCTGTTGCATCTGAAAGTAGAAACTCGCCCGATTACAACGGTATGTGTATTTTTCCCCTAGGCCTTTGTAGTTATTGGTTTCGGGAATCAGACTTGCAAAAATTTTGATGGTTCCTCAAACATTCCTTAACTTCAAACTCCCATATCTGGCGAATGGATTGACGAACTCGAGAAATTCCTGTTGCATCTGAAAGTAGAAACTCGCCCGATTACAATGGTGTGTGTACTTTTCCCCTAGGCCATAGTAGTTATTGGTTTCGAGTATCAGACTTGCGAAAATTTTGATGGTTGCTCAAGCGTTCCTTAACTTGAAACTCCCATATCTCGCGAACGGATTGACGAACTCGAGAAATTCCTGTTGCATCTGAAAGTAGAAACTCGCCCGATTACAATGGTGTGTATACTTTTCCCCTAGGCCATAGTAGTTATTGTTTTCGATTATCAGACTTGCGAAAATTTTGATGGTTTCTCAACCATTCCATAACTTCGAACTCCCATATCTCGCGAACTGATTGACGAACTCGAGAAATTCCTGTTGCATCCGAAAGTAGAAACTCGCCCGATTACAACTGCATGTGTATTTTTCCCCTAGGCCTTTGTAGTTATTGGTTTCGGGAATCAGACTTGCGAAAATTTTGATGGTTTCTCAACCATTCCTTCACTTCTAACTCCCATATCTGGCGAACGGATTGACGATCTCGAGAAACTCCTGTTGCATCTCAAAGTAGAAACACGCCCGATTACAGTGGTGTGTGTACTTTTCCACTAGGCCATTCCAGTTATTGGTTTCGAGAATCAGACCAGCGAAACTTTGATGGTTTCTCAACCATTCCTTAATTTCAAACTCCCATATCTCGGGAACGGATTGACGATCTCGAGAAATTCCTGTTGCATCTGAAAGAAGAAACTCGCCCGATTACAACGGTATGTGTATTTTTCCCCTAGGCCTTTGTAGTTATTGGTTTCGGGAATCAGACTTGCAAAAATTTTGATGGTTCCTCAAACATTCCTTAACTTCAAACTCCCATATCTCGCGAATGGATTGACGAACTCGAGAAACTCCTGTTGCATCTCAAAGTAGAAACACGCCCGATTACAGTGGTGTGTGTACTTTTCCCCTAGGCCATTCCAGTTATAGGTTTCGAGTATCAGACAAGCGAAAATTTTGATGGTTTCTCAACCATTCCCTAACTTCAAACTCCCATATCTCCCGAACGGATTGACGAACTCGAGAAATTCCTGTTGTATCTGAAAGTAGAAACTCGCCGGAATACAGCGGTAAGTGTACTTTTCCCCTAGGCCATGGTAGTTATTGGTTTCGGGAATCAGACTTGCAAAAATTTTGATGGTTCCTCAAACAGTCCTTAACTTCAAACTCCCATATCTCGCGAATGGATTGACGAACTCGAGAAACTCCTGTTGCATCTCAAAGTAGAAACACGCCCGATTACAGTGGTGTGTGTACTTTTCCCCTAGGCCATTCCAGTTATTGGTTTCGAGTATCAGACCAGCGAAAATTTTGATGGTTTCTCAACCATTCCCTAACTTCAAACTCCCATATCTCCCGAACGGATTGACGAACTCGAGAAATTCCTGTTGTATCTGAAAGTAGAAACTCGCCGGAATACAGCGGTAAGTGTACTTTTCCCCTAGGCCATGGTAGTTATTGGTTTCGGGAATCAGACTTGCAAAAATTTTGATGGTTCCTCAAACAGTCCTTAACTTCAAACTCCCATATCTCGCGAATGGATTGACGAACTCGAGAAACTCCTGTTGCATCTCAAAGTAGAAACACGCCCGATTACAGTGGTGTGTGTACTTTTCCCCTAGGCCATTCCAGTTATTGGTTTCGAGTATCAGACCAGCGAAAATTTTGATGGTTTCTCAACCATTCCCTAACTTCAAACTCCCATATCTCCCGAACGGATTGACGAACTCGAGAAATTCCTGTTGTATCTGAAAGTAGAAACTCGCCGGAATACAGCGGTAAGTGTACTTTTCCCCTAGGCCATGGTAGTTATTGGTTTCGGGAATCAGACTTGCAAAAATTTTGATGGTTCCTCAAACAGTCCTTAACTTCAAACTCCCATATCTCGCGAATGGATTGACGAACTCGAGAAACTCCTGTTGCATCTCAAAGTAGAAACACGCCCGATTACAGTGGTGTGTGTACTTTTCCCCTAGGCCATTCCAGTTATTGGTTTCGAGTATCAGACCAGCGAAAATTTTGATGGTTTCTCAACCATTCCCTAACTTCAAACTCCCATATCTCGCGAACGGATTGACGAACTCGAGAAATTCCTGTTGCATCTGAAAGTAGAAACTCGCCGGAATACAGCGGTAAGTGTACTTTTCCCCTAGGCCATGGTAGTTATTGGTTTCGATTATCAGACTTTCGAAAATTTTGATGGTTTCTCAACCATTCCTTAACTTCGAACTCCCATATCTCGCGAACGGATTCACGAACTCGAGAAATTCCTATTGCATCTGAAAGTAGAAACTCGCACGTTTACAACGGCATGTGTATTTTTCCCCTAGGCCTTTGTAGTTATTGGTTTCGGGAATCAGACCTGCTAAAATTTTGATGGTTTCTCAACCATTCCTTAATTTCAAACTCCCATATCTCGGGAACGGATTGACGATCTCGACAAATTCCCGTTGCATCTGAAGGTAGAAACTCGCCCGAATACAGCGGTAAGTGTACTTTTCCCCTAGGCCATAGTAGTTATTGGTTTCGATTATCAGACTTGCGAAAATTTTGATGGTTTCTCAACCATTCCTTAACTTCGAACTCCCATATCTCGCGAACGGATTGACGAACTCGAGAAATTCCTGTTGCATCCGAAAGTAGAAACTCGCCCGATTACAACTGCATGTGTATTTTTCCCCTAGGCCTTTGTAGTTATTGGTTTCGGGAATCAGACTTGCGAAAATTTTGATGGTTTCTCAACCATTCCTTCACTTCTAACTCCCATATCTGGCGAACGGATTGACGATCTCGAGAAACTCCTGTTGCATCTCAAAGTAGAAACACGCCCGATTACAGTGGTGTGTGTACTTTTCCCCTAGGCCATTCCAGTTATTGGTTTCGAGAATCAGACCAGCGAAACTTTGATGGTTTCTCAACCATTCCTTAATTTCAAACTCCCATATCTCGGGAACGGATTGACGATCTCGAGAAATTCCTGTTGCATCTGAAAGAAGAAACTCGCCCGATTACAACGGTATGTGTATTTTTCCCCTAGGCCTTTGTAGTTATTGGTTTCGGGAATCAGACTTGCAAAAATTTTGATGGTTCCTCAAACATTCCTTCACTTCAAACTCCCATATCTCGCGAATGGATTGACGAACTCGAGAAACTCCTGTTGCATCTCAAAGTAGAAACACGCCCGATTACAGTGGTGTGTGTACTTTTCCCCTAGGCCATTCCAGTTATTGGTTTCGAGTATCAGACCAGCGAAAATTTTGATGGTTTCTCAACCATTCCCTAACTTCAAACTCCCATATCTCCCGAACGGATTGACGAACTCGAGAAATTCCTGTTGTATCTGAAAGTAGAAACTCGCCGGAATACAGCGGTAAGTGTACTTTTCCCCTAGGCCATGGTAGTTATTGGTTTCGGGAATCAGACTTGCAAAAATTTTGATGGTTCCTCAAACAGTCCTTAACTTCAAACTCCCATATCTCGCGAATGGATTGACGAACTCGAGAAACTCCTGTTGCATCTCAAAGTAGAAACACGCCCGATTACAGTGGTGTGTGTACTTTTCCCCTAGGCCATTCCAGTTATTGGTTTCGAGTATCAGACCAGCGAAAATTTTGATGGTTTCTCAACCATTCCCTAACTTCAAACTCCCATATCTCGCGAACGGATTGACGAACTCGAGAAATTCCTGTTGCATCTGAAAGTAGAAACTCGCCGGAATACAGCGGTAAGTGTACTTTTCCCCTAGGCCATGGAAGTTATTGGTTTCGATTATCAGACTTTCGAAAATTTTGATGGTTTCTCAACCATTCCTTAACTTCGAACTCCCATATCTCGCGAACGGATTCACGAACTCGAGAAATTCCTATTGCATCTGAAAGTAGAAACTCGCACGTTTACAACGGCATGTGTATTTTTCCCCTAGGCCTTTGTAGTTATTGGTTTCGGGAATCAGACTTGCTAAAATTTTGATGGTTTCTCAACCATTCCTTAATTTCAAACTCCCATATCTCGGGAACGGATTGACGATCTCGACAAATTCCCGTTGCATCTGAAGGTAGAAACTCGCCCGAATACAGCGGTAAGTGTACTTTTCCCCTAGGCCATAGTAGTTATTGGTTTCGATTATCAGACTTGCGAAAATTTTGATGGTTTCTCAACCATTCCTTAACTTCGAACTCCCATATCTCGCGAACGGATTGACGAACTCGAGAAATTCCTGTTGCATCCGAAAGTAGAAACTCGCCCGATTACAACTGCATGTGTATTTTTCCCCTAGGCCTTTGTAGTTATTGGTTTCGGGAATCAGACTTGCGAAAATTTTGATGGTTTCTCAACCATTCCTTCACTTCTAACTCCCATATCTGGCGAACGGATTGACGATCTCGAGAAACTCCTGTTGCATCTCAAAGTAGAAACACGCCCGATTACAGTGGTGTGTGTACTTTTCCCCTAGGCCATTCCAGTTATTGGTTTCGAGAATCAGACCAGCGAAACTTTGATGGTTTCTCAACCATTCCTTAATTTCAAACTCCCATATCTCGGGAACGGATTGACGATCTCGAGAAATTCCTGTTGCATCTGAAAGAAGAAACTCGCCCGATTACAACGGTATGTGTATTTTTCCCCTAGGCCTTTGTAGTTATTGGTTTCGGGAATCAGACTTGCAAAAATTTTGATGGTTCCTCAAACATTCCTTAACTTCAAACTCCCATATCTCGCGAATGGATTGACGAACTCGAGAAACTCCTGTTGCATCTCAAAGTAGAAACACGCCCGATTACAGTGGTGTGTGTACTTTTCCCCTAGGCCATTCCAGTTATTGGTTTCGGAAATCAGACTTGCGAAAATTTTGACGGTTTCTCAATCATTCCTTAAATTCTAACTCCCATATCTCGCGAACGGATTGACGAACTCGAGAAATTCCTGTTGCATCTGAAAGTAGAAACTCGCCCGATTACAATGGTGTTTGTACTTTTCCCCTAGGCCATTCCAGTTATTGGTTTCGAGTATCAGACCTGCGAAAATTTTGATGGTTTCTCAACAATTCCTTAACTTCAAACTCCCATATCTCGCGAACGAACGGGACGAACTCGAGAAATTCTTGTTGCATCTGAAAGCAGAAACTCGCCCGATTACAGCGGTGTGTGTATTTTTGCCCTAGGCCATAGTAGTTATTGGTTTCGAGTATCAGACTTGCGAAAATTTTGATGGTTTCTCAACCATTCCTTAATTTCAAACTCCCATATCTCGCGAACGAATTGACGAACTCGAGCAATTCCTGTTGCATCGGAAAGTACAAAGTCGCCCCATTACAATGGTGTCTGTACTTTTCCCCTAGGCCATTCCAGTTATTGGTTTCGAGTATCAGACTTGCGAAAATTTTGATGGTTGCTCAAGCGTTCCTTAAATTCTAACTCCCATATCTCGCGAACGGATTGACGAACTCGAGAAATTCCAGTTGCATCTGAAAGTAGAAACTCGCCCGATTACAATGGTGTGTGAACTTTTTCCCTAGGCCATAGTAGTTATTGGTTTCGATTATCAGACTTGCGAAAATTTTGATGGTATCTCAACCATTCCTTAACTTCGAACTCCAATATCTCGCGAACGGATTCACGAACTCGAGAAATTCCTGTTGCATCTGAAAGTAGAAACTCGCACGACTACAACGGCTTATGCATTGTTCCCCCAGGCCTTTGTGGTTATTGGTCTCGGGAATCAGCCTTGCCAAAATTTTGATGGTCACTCAACCATTCCTTAATTTCAAACTCCCATATCTCAGGAACGGATTGACGATCTCGAGAAATTCCTGTTGCATCTGAAAGTAGAAACACGCCCGATTACAATGGTGTGTGTTCTTTTCCCCTAGGCCATTGTAGTTATTGGTTTCGAGTATCAGACATGCGAAAATTTTGATGGTTTTTCAACCATTCCTTTACTTCAATCTCCCATATCACGCGAACGGATTGACCAACTCGAGAAATTCCTATTGCATCTGAAAGCAGAAACTCGCCCGATTACAACGGTATGTGTATTTTTGCCCTAGGCCATAGTAGTTATTGGTTTCGGGAATCAGACTTGCAAAAATTTTGATGGTTCCTCAAACATTCCTTAACTGCAAACTCCCATATCTCGCGAATGGATTGACGAACTCGAGAAACTCCTGTTGCATCTCAAAGTAGAAACACGCCCGATTACAGTGGTGTGTGTACTTTTCCCCTAGGCCATTCCAGTTATTGGTTTCGAGTATCAGACCAGCGAAAATTTTGATGGTTTCTCAACCATTCCCTAACTTCAAACCCCCATATCTCGCGAACGGATTGACGAACTCGAGAAATTCCTGTTGCATCTGAAAGTAGAAACTCTCCGGAATACAGCGGTAAGTGTACTTTTACCCTAGGCCATGGTAGTTATTGGTTTCGATTATCAGACTTTCGAAAATTTTGATGGTTTCTCAACCATTCCTTAACTTCGAACTCCCATATCTCGCGAACCGATTCACGAACTCGAGAAATTCCTATTGCATCTGAAAGTAGAAACTCGCACGTTTACAACGGCATGTGTATTTTTCCCCTAGGCCTTTGTAGTTATTGGTTTCGGGAATCAGATTTTGGAAAATTTTGATGGTTTCTCAACCATTCCTTAATTTCAAACTCCCATATCTCGGGAACGGATTGACGATCTCGAGAAATTCCTGTTGCATGTGAAAGTAGAAACACGCCCGATTACAATGGTGTGTGTTCTTTTCCCCTAGGCCATTCCAGTGATTGGTTTCGAGTATCAGACCAGCGAAAATTTTGAAGGTTTCTCAACCATTCCCTAACTTCAAACTCCCATATCTCGCGAACGGATTGACGAACTCAAGAAATTCCTGTTGCATCTGAAGGTAGAAACTCGCCCGAATACAGCGGTAAGTGTACTTTTCCCCTAGGCCATAGTAGTTATTGGTTTCGATTATCAGACTTGCGAAAATTTTGAAGGTTTCTCAACCATTCCTTAATTTCAAACTCCCATATCTCGGGAACGGATTGACGATCTCGAGAAATTCCTGTTGCATCTGAAAGTAGAAACTCGCCCGATTACAACCGTATGTGTATTTTTCCCCTAGGCCATTGTAGTTATTGGTTTCGAGTATCAGACATGCGAAAATTTTGATGGTTTCTCAACCATTCGTTTACTTCAAACTCCCATATCACGCGAACGGATTGGCGAACTCGAGAAATTCCTATTGCATCTGAAAGCAGAAACTCGCCCGATTACAACGGTATGTGTATTTTTGCCCTAGGCCATAGTAGTTATTGGTTTCGAGTATCAGACTTGCGAAAATTTTGATGGTTTCTCAACCATTCCTTAATTTCAAACTCCCATATCTCGGGAACGGATTGACGATCTCGAGAAATTCCTGTTGCATCTGAAAGCAGAAACTCGCCCGATTACAACGGTATGTGTATTTTTGCCCTAGGCCATAGTAGTTATTGGTTTCGAGTATCAGACTTGCGAAAATTTTGATGGTTTCTCAACCGTTCCTTAACTTCAAACTCCCATACCACGCGAACGGATTGGCGAACTCGAGAAATTCCTATTGCATCTGAAAGTAGAAACTCGCACGTTTACAACGGCATGTGTATTTTTCCCCTAGGCCTTTGTAGTTATTGGTTTCGGGAATCAGATTTTGGAAAATTTTGATGGTTTCTCAACCATTCCTTAATTTCAAACTCCCATATCTCGGGAACGGATTGACGATCTCGAGAAATTCCTGTTGCATATGAAAGTAGAAACACGCCCGATTACAATGGTGTGTGTTCTTTTCCCCTAGGCCATTCCAGTTATTGGTTTCGAGTATCAGACCAGCGAAAATTTTGAAGGTTTCTCAACCATTCCCTAACTTCAAACTCCCATATCTCGCGAACGGATTGACGAACTCAAGAAATTCCTGTTGCATCTGAAGGTAGAAACTCGCCCGAATACAGCGGTAAGTGTACTTTTCCCCTAGGCCATAGTAGTTATTGGTTTCGATTATCAGACTTGCGAAAATTTTGATGGTTTCTCAACCATTCCTTAACTTCGAACTCCCATATCTCGCGAACGGATTGACGAACTCGAGAAATTCCTGTAGCATCCGAAAGTAGAAACTCGCCCGATTACAACTGCATGTGTATTTTTCCCCTAGGCCTTTGTAGTTATTGGTTTCGGGAATCAGCCTTGCGAAAATTTTGATGGTTTCTCAACCATTCCTTCACTTCTAACTCCCATATCTGGCGAACGGATTGACGATCTCGAGAAACTCCTGTTGCATCTCAAAGTAGAAACACGCCCGATTACAGTGGTGTGTGTACTTTTCCCCTAGGCCATTCCAGTTATTGATTTCGAGAATCAGAGCAGCGAAACTTTGATGGTTTCTCAACCATTCCTTAATTTCAAACTCCCATATCTCGGGAACGGATTGATGATCTCGAGAAATTCCTGTTGCATCTGAAAGTAGAAACTCGCCGGAATACAGCGGTAAGTGTACTTTTCCCCTAGGCCATGGTAGTTATTGGTTTCGATTATCAGACTTGCGAAAATTTTGATGGTTTCTCAACCATTCCTTAACTTCGAACTCCCATATCTCGCGAACGGATTCACGAACTCGAGAAATTCCTATTGCATCTGAAAGTAGAAACTCGCACGTTTACAACGGAATGTGTATTTTTCCCCTAGGCCATTCCAGTTATTGGTTTCGAGTGTCAGACCAGCGAAAATTTTGATGGTTTCTCAACCATTCCCTAACTTCAAACTCCCATATCTCGCGAACGGATTGACGAACTCGAGAAATTCCTGTTGCATCCGAAAGTAGAAACTCGCCCGATTACAACTGCATGTGTATTTTTCCCCTAGGCCTTTGTAGTTATTGGTTTCGGGAATCAGACTTGCTAAAATTTTGATGGTTTCTCAACCATTCCTTAATTTCAAACTCCCATATCTCGGGAACGGATTGACGATCTCGACAAATTCCTGTTGCATCTGAAAGTAGAAACTCGCCCGATTACAATGGTATGTGTACTTTTCCCCTAGGCCATAGTAGTTATTGTTTTCGATTATCAGACTTGCGAAAATTTTGATGGTTTCTCAACCATTCCCTAACTTCAAACTCCCATATCTCGCGAACGGATTGACGATCTCGAGAAATTCCTGTTGCATCTGAAAGTAGAAACTCGCCGGAATACAGCGGTAAGTGTACTTTTCCCCTAGGCCATGGTAGTTATTGGTTTCGATTATCAGACTTGCGAAAATTTTGATGGTTTCTCAACCATTCCTTAACTTCGAACTCCCATATCTCGCGAACGGATTCACGAACTCGAGAATTTCCTATTGCATCTGAAAGCAGAAACTCGCACGTTTACAACGGAATGTGTATTTTTCCCCTAGGCCATTCCAGTTATTGGTTTCGAGTGTCAGACCAGCGAAAATTTTGATGGTTTCTCAACCATTCCCTAACTTCAAACTCCCATATCTCGCGAACGGATTGACGAACTCGAGAAATTCCTGTTGCATCCGAAAGTAGAAACTCGCCCGATTACAACTGCATGTGTATTTTTCCCCTAGGCCTTTGTAGTTATTGGTTTCGGGAATCAGACTTGCTAAAATTTTGATGGTTTCTCAACCATTCCTTAATTTCAAACTCCCATATCTCGGGAACGGATTGACGATCTCGACAAATTCCTGTTGCATCTGAAGGTAGAAACTCGCCCGAATACAGCGGTAAGTGTACTTTTCCCCTAGGCCATAGTAGTTATTGGTTTCGATTATCAGACTTGCGAAAATTTTGATGGTTTCTCAACCATTCCTTAACTTCGAACTCCCATATCTCGCGAACGGATTCACGAACTCGAGAAATTCCTATTGCATCTGAAAGTAGAAACTCGCACGTTTACAACGGCATGTGTATTTTTCCCCTCAGCCATTCCAGTTATTGGTTTCGAGTGTCAGACCAGCGAAAATTTTGATGGTTTCTCAACCATTCCCTAACTTCAAACTCCCATATCTCGCGAACGGATTGACGAACTCGAGAAATTCCTGTTGCATCTGAAAGTAGAAACTCGCCGGAATACAGCGGTAAGTGTACTTTTCCCCTAGGGCATGGTAGTTATTGGTTTCGATTATCAGACTTGCGAAAATTTTGATGGTTTCTCAACCATTCCTTAACTTCGAACTCCCATATCTCGCGAACGGATTCACGAACTCGAGAAATTCCTATTGCATCTGAAAGTAGAAACTCGCACGTTTACAACGGCATGTGTATTTTTCCCCTAGGCCATTCCAGTTATTGGTTTCGAGTATCAGACCAGCGAAAATTTTGATGGTTTCTCAACCATTCCTTAATTTCAAACTCCCATATCTCGGGAACGGATTGATGATCTCGAGAAACTCCTGTTGCATCTCAAAGTAGAAACACGCCCGATTACAATGGTGTGTGTACTTTTCCCCTAGGCCGTTCCAGTTATTGGTTTCGAGAATCAGACCAGCGAAACTTTGATGGTTTCTCAACCATTCCTTAACTTCAAACTCCCATATCTCGGGAACGGATTGACGATCTCGAGAAATTCCTGTTGCATCTGAAAGTAGAAACTCGCCCGATTACAACGGTATGTGTATTTTTCCCCTAGGCCTTTGTAGTTATTGGTTTCGGGAATCAGACTTGCAAAAATTTTGATGGTTCCTCAAACATTCCTTAACTTCAAACTCCCATATCTGGCGAATGGATTGACGAACTCGAGAAATTCCTGTTGCATCTGAAAGTAGAAACTCGCCCGATTACAATGGTGTGTGTACTTTTCCCCTAGGCCATAGTAGTTATTGGTTTCGAGTATCAGACTTGCGAAAATTTTGATGGTTGCTCAAGCGTTCCTTAACTTGAAACTCCCATATCTCGCGAACGGATTGACGAACTCGAGAAATTCCTGTTGCATCTGAAAGTAGAAACTCGCCCGATTACAATGGTGTGTATACTTTTCCCCTAGGCCATAGTAGTTATTGTTTTCGATTATCAGACTTGCGAAAATTTTGATGGTTTCTCAACCATTCCTTAACTTCGAACTCCCATATCTCGCGAACTGATTGACGAACTCGAGAAATTCCTGTTGCATCCGAAAGTAGAAACTCGCCCGATTACAACTGCATGTGTATTTTTCCCCTAGGCCTTTGTAGTTATTGGTTTCGGGAATCAGACTTGCGAAAATTTTGATGGTTTCTCAACCATTCCTTCACTTCTAACTCCCATATCTGGCGAACGGATTGACGATCTCGAGAAACTCCTGTTGCATCTCAAAGTAGAAACACGCCCGATTACAGTGGTGTGTGTACTTTTCCACTAGGCCATTCCAGTTATTGGTTTCGAGAATCAGACCAGCGAAACTTTGATGGTTTCTCAACCATTCCTTAATTTCAAACTCCCATATCTCGGGAACGGATTGACGATCTCGAGAAATTCCTGTTGCATCTGAAAGAAGAAACTCGCCCGATTACAACGGTATGTGTATTTTTCCCCTAGGCCTTTGTAGTTATTGGTTTCGGGAATCAGACTTGCAAAAATTTTGATGGTTCCTCAAACATTCCTTAACTTCAAACTCCCATATCTCGCGAATGGATTGACGAACTCGAGAAACTCCTGTTGCATCTCAAAGTAGAAACACGCCCGATTACAGTGGTGTGTGTACTTTTCCCCTAGGCCATTCCAGTTATAGGTTTCGAGTATCAGACAAGCGAAAATTTTGATGGTTTCTCAACCATTCCCTAACTTCAAACTCCCATATCTCCCGAACGGATTGACGAACTCGAGAAATTCCTGTTGTATCTGAAAGTAGAAACTCGCCGGAATACAGCGGTAAGTGTACTTTTCCCCTAGGCCATGGTAGTTATTGGTTTCGGGAATCAGACTTGCAAAAATTTTGATGGTTCCTCAAACAGTCCTTAACTTCAAACTCCCATATCTCGCGAATGGATTGACGAACTCGAGAAACTCCTGTTGCATCTCAAAGTAGAAACACGCCCGATTACAGTGGTGTGTGTACTTTTCCCCTAGGCCATTCCAGTTATTGGTTTCGAGTATCAGACCAGCGAAAATTTGGATGGTTTCTCAACCATTCCCTAACTTCAAACTCCCATATCTCCAGAACGGATTGACGAACTCGAGAAATTCCTGTTGTATCTGAAAGTAGAAACTCGCCGGAATACAGCGGTAAGTGTACTTTTCCCCTAGGCCATGGTAGTTATTGGTTTCGATTATCACACTTTCGAAAATTTTGATGGTTTCTCAACCATTCCTTAACTTCGAACTCCCATATCTCGCGAACGGATTCACGAACTCGAGAAATTCCTATTGCATCTGAAAGTAGAAACTCGCACGTTTACAACGGCATGTGTATTTTTCCCCTAGGCCTTTGTAGTTATTGGTTTCGGGAATCAGACTTGCTAAAATTTTGATGGTTTCTCAACCATTCCTTAATTTCAAACTCCCATATCTCGGGAACGGATTGACGATCTCGACAAATTCCCGTTGCATCTGAAGGTAGAAACTCGCCCGAATACAGCGGTAAGTGTACTTTTCCCCTAGGCCATAGTAGTTATTGGTTTCGATTATCAGACTTGCGAAAATTTTGATGGTTTCTCAACCATTCCTTAACTTCGAACTCCCATATCTCGCGAACGGATTGACGAACTCGAGAAATTCCTGTTGCATCCGAAAGTAGAAACTCGCCCGATTACAACTGCATGTGTATTTTTCCCCTAGGCCTTTGTAGTTATTGGTTTCGGGAATCAGACTTGCGAAAATTTTGATGGTTTCTCAACCATTCCTTCACTTCTAACTCCCATATCTGGCGAACGGATTGACGATCTCGAGAAACTCCTGTTGCATCTCAAAGTAGAAACACGCCCGATTACGGTGGTGTGTGTACTTTTCCCCTAGGCCATTCCAGTTATTGGTTTCGAGAATCAGACCAGCGAAACTTTGATGGTTTCTCAACCATTCCTTAATTTCAAACTCCCATATCTCGGGAACGGATTGACGATCTCGAGAAATTCCTGTTGCATCTGAAAGAAGAAACTCGCCCGATTACAACGGTATGTGTATTTTTCCCCTAGGCCTTTGTAGTTATTGGTTTCGGGAATCAGACTTGCAAAAATTTTGATGGTTCCTCAAACATTCCTTAACTTCAAACTCCCATATCTCGCGAATGGATTGACGAACTCGAGAAACTCCTGTTGCATCTCAAAGTAGAAACACGCCCGATTACAGTGGTGTCTGTACTTTTCCCCTAGGCCATTCCAGTTATTGGTTTCGAGTATCAGACCAGCGAAAATTTTGATGGTTTCTCAACCATTCCCTAACTTCAAACTCCCATATCTCCCGAACGGATTGACGAACTCGAGAAATTCCTGTTGTATCTGAAAGTAGAAACTCGCCGGAATACAGCGGTAAGTGTACTTTTCCCCTAGGCCATGGTAGTTATTGGTTTCGGGAATCAGACTTGCAAAAATTTTGATGGTTCCTCAAACAGTCCTTAACTTCAAACTCCCATATCTCGCGAATGGATTGACGAACTCGAGAAACTCCTGTTGCATCTCAAAGTAGAAACACGCCCGATTACAGTGGTGTGTGTACTTTTCCCCTAGGCCATTCCAGTTATTGGTTTCGAGTATCAGACCAGCGAAAATTTTGATGGTTTCTCAACCATTCCCTAACTTCAAACTCCCATATCTCGCGAACGGATTGACGAACTCGGGAAATTCCTGTTGCATCTGAAAGTAGAAACTCGCCGGAATACAGCGGTAAGTGTACTTTTCCCCTAGGCCATGGTAGTTATTGGTTTCGATTATCAGACTTTCGAAAATTTTGATGGTTTCTCAACCATTCCTTAACTTCGAACTCCCATATCTCGCGAACGGATTCACGAACTCGAGAAATTCCTATTGCATCTGAAAGTAGAAACTCGCACGTTTACAACGGCATGTGTATTTTTCCCCTAGGCCTTTGTAGTTATTGGTTTCGGGAATCAGACTTGCTAAAATTTTGATGGTTTCTCAACCATTCCTTAATTTCAAACTCCCATATCTCGGGAACGGATTGACGATCTCGACAAATTCCCGTTGCATCTGAAGGTAGAAACTCGCCCGAATACAGCGGTAAGTGTACTTTTCCCCTAGGCCATAGTAGTTATTGGTTTCGATTATCAGACTTGCGAAAATTTTGATGGTTTCTCAACCATTCCTTAACTTCGAACTCCCATATCTCGCGAACGGATTGACGAACTCGAGAAATTCCTGTTGCATCCGAAAGTAGAAACTCGCCCGATTACAACTGCATGTGTATTTTTCCCCTAGGCCTTTGTAGTTATTGGTTTCGGGAATCAGACTTGCGAAAATTTTGATGGTTTCTCAACCATTCCTTCACTTCTAACTCCCATATCTGGCGAACGGATTGACGGTCTCGAGAAACTCCTGTTGCATCTCAAAGTAGAAACACGCCCGATTACAGTGGTGTGTGTACTTTTCCCCTAGGCCATTCCAGTTATTGGTTTCGAGAATCAGACCAGCGAAACTTTGATGGTTTCTCAATCATTCCTTAATTTCAAACTCCCATATCTCGGGAACGGATTGACGATCTCGAGAAATTCCTGTTGCATCTGAAAGAAGAAACTCGCCCGATTACAACGGTATGTGTATTTTTCCCCTAGGCCTTTGTAGTTATTGGTTTCGGGAATCAGACTTGCAAAAATTTTGATGGTTCCTCAAACATTCCTTAACTTCAAACTCCCATATCTCGCGAATGGATTGACGAACTCGAGAAACTCCTGTTGCATCTCAAAGTAGAAACACGCCCGATTACAGTGGTGTGTGTACTTTTCCCCTAGGCCATTCCAGTTATTGGTTTCGGAAATCAGACTTGCGAAAATTTTGACGGTTTCTCAATCATTCCTTAAATTCTAACTCCCATATCTCGCGAACGGATTGACGAACTCGAGAAATTCCTGTTGCATCTGAAAGTAGAAACTCGCCCGATTACAATGGTGTTTGTACTTTTCCCCTAGGCCATTCCAGTTATTGGTTTCGAGTATCAGACCTGCGAAAATTTTGATGGTTTCTCAACAATTCCTTAACTTCAAACTCCCATATCTCGCGAACGAACGGGACGAACTCGAGAAATTCTTGTTGCATCTGAAAGCAGAAACTCGCCCGATTACAGCGGTGTGTGTATTTTTGCCATAGGCCATAGTAGTTATTGGTTTCGAGTATCAGACTTGCGAAAATTTTGATGGTTTCTCAACCATTCCTTAATTTCAAACTCCCATATCTCGCGAACGAATTGACGAACTCGAGCAATTCCTGTTGCATCGGAAAGTACAAAGTCGCCCCATTACAATGGTGTCTGTACTTTTCCCCTAGGCCATTCCAGTTATTGGTTTCGAGTATCAGACTTGCGAAAATTTTGATGGTTGCTCAAGCGTTCCTTAAATTCTAACTCCCATATCTCGCGAACGGATTGACGAACTCGAGAAATTCCAGTTGCATCTGAAAGTAGAAACTCGCCCGATTACAATGGTGTGTGTACTTTTTCCCTAGGCCATAGTAGTTATTGGTTTCGATTATCAGACTTGCGAAAATTTTGATGGTATCTCAACCATTCCTTAACTTCGAACTCCAATATCTCGCGAACGGATTCACGAACTCGAGAAATTCCTGTTGCATCTGAAAGTAGAAACTCGCACGACTACAACGGCTTATGCATTTTTCCCCCAGGCCTTTGTGGTTATTGGTCTCGGGAATCAGCCTTGCCAAAATTTTGATGGTTTTTCAACCATTCCTTTACTTCAATCTCCCATATCACGCGAACGGATTGACCAACTCGAGAAATTCCTATTGCATCTGAAAGCAGAAACTCGCCCGATTACAACGGTATGTGTATTTTTGCCCTAGGCCATAGTAGTTATTGGTTTCGGGAATCAGACTTGCAAAAATTTTGATGGTTCCTCAAACATTCCTTAACTGCAAACTCCCATATCTCGGGAACGGATTGACGATCTCGAGAAATTCCTGTTGCATCTGAAAGTAGAAACACGCCCGATTACAATGGTGTGTGTTCTTTTTCCCTAGGCCATAGTAGTTATTGGTTTCGAGCATCAGACCAGCGAAAATTTTGATGGTTTCTCAACCATTCCCTAACTTCAAACTCCCATATCTCCAGAACGGATTGACGAACTCGAGAAATTCCTGTTGTATCTGAAAGTAGAAACTCGCCGGAATACAGCGGTAAGTGTACTTTTCCCCTAGGCCATGGTAGTTATTGGTTTCGATTATCAGACTTTCGAAAATTTTGATGGTTTCTCAACCATTCCTTAACTTCGAACTCCCATATCTCGCGAACGGATTCACGAACTCGAGAAATTCCTATTGCATCTGAAAGTAGAAACTCGCACGTTTACAACGGCATGTGTATTTTTCCCCTAGGCCTTTGTAGTTATTGGTTTCGGGAATCAGACTTGCTAAAATTTTGATGGTTTCTCAACCATTCCTTAATTTCAAACTCCCATATCTCGGGAACGGATTGACGATCTCGACAAATTCCCGTTGCATCTGAAGGTAGAAACTCGCCCGAATACAGCGGTAAGTGTACTTTTCCCCTAGGCCATAGTAGTTATTGGTTTCGATTATCAGACTTGCGAAAATTTTGATGGTTTCTCAACCATTCCTTAACTTCGAACTCCCATATCTCGCGAACGGATTGACGAACTCGAGAAATTCCTGTTGCATCCGAAAGTAGAAACTCGCCCGATTACAACTGCATGTGTATTTTTCCCCTAGGCCTTTGTAGTTATTGGTTTCGGGAATCAGACTTGCGAAAATTTTGATGGTTTCTCAACCATTCCTTCACTTCTAACTCCCATATCTGGCGAACGGATTGACGATCTCGAGAAACTCCTGTTGCATCTCAAAGTAGAAACACGCCCGATTACAGTGGTGTGTGTACTTTTCCCCTAGGCCATTCCAGTTATTGGTTTCGAGAATCAGACCAGCGAAACTTTGATGGTTTCTCAACCATTCCTTAATTTCAAACTCCCATATCTCGGGAACGGATTGACGATCTCGAGAAATTCCTGTTGCATCTGAAAGAAGAAACTCGCCCGATTACAACGGTATGTGTATTTTTCCCCTAGGCCTTTGTAGTTATTGGTTTCGGGAATCAGACTTGCAAAAATTTTGATGGTTCCTCAAACATTCCTTAACTTCAAACTCCCATATCTCGCGAATGGATTGACGAACTCGAGAAACTCCTGTTGCATCTCAAAGTAGAAACACGCCCGATTACAGTGGTGTGTGTACTTTTCCCCTAGGCCATTCCAGTTATTGGTTTCGAGTATCAGACCAGCGAAAATTTTGATGGTTTCTCAACCATTCCCTAACTTCAAACTCCCATATCTCCCGAACGGATTGACGAACTCGAGAAATTCCTGTTGTATCTGAAAGTAGAAACTCGCGGGAATACAGCGGTAAGTGTACTTTTCCCCTAGGCCATGGTAGTTATTGGTTTCGGGAATCAGACTTGCAAAAATTTTGATGGTTCCTCAAACAGTCCTTAACTTCAAACTCCCATATCTCGCGAATGGATTGACGAACTCGAGAAACTCCTGTTGCATCTCAAAGTAGAAACACGCCCGATTACAGTGGTGTGTGTACTTTTCCCCTAGGCCATTCCAGTTATTGGTTTCGAGTATCAGACCAGCGAAAATTTTGATGGTTTCTCAACCATTCCCTAACTTCAAACTCCCATATCTCGCGAACGGATTGACGAACTCGGCAAATTCCTGTTGCATCTGAAAGTAGAAACTCGCCGGAATACAGCGGTAAGTGTACTTTTCCCCTAGGCCATGGTAGTTATTGGTTTCGATTATCAGACTTTCGAAAATTTTGATGGTTTCTCAACCATTCCTTAACTTCGAACTCCCATATCTCGCGAACGGATTCACGAACTCGAGAAATTCCTATTGCATCTGAAAGTAGAAACTCGCACGTTTACAACGGCATGTGTATTTTTCCCCTAGGCCTTTGTAGTTATTGGTTTCGGGAATCAGACTTGCTAAAATTTTGATGGTTTCTCAACCATTCCTTAATTTCAAACTCCCATATCTCGGGAACGGACTGACGATCTCGATAAAATTCCCGTTGCATCTGAAGGTAGAAACTCGCCCGAATACAGCGGTAAGTGTACTTTTCCCCTAGGCCATAGTAGTTATTGGTTTCGATTATCAGACTTGCGAAAATTTTGATGGTTTCTCAACCATTCCTTAACTTCGAACTCCCATATCTCGCGAACGGATTGACGAACTCGAGAAATTCCTGTTGCATCCGAAAGTAGAAACTCGCCCGATTACAACTGCATGTGTATTTTTCCCCTAGGCCTTTGTAGTTATTGGTTTCGGGAATCAGACTTGCGAAAATTTTGACGGTTTCTCAACCATTCCTTCACTTCTAACTCCCATATCTGGCGAACGGATTGACGATCTCGAGAAACTCCTGTTGCATCTCAAAGTAGAAACACGCCCGATTACAGTGGTGTGTGTACTTTTCCCCTAGGCCATTCCAGTTATTGGTTTCGAGAATCAGACCAGCGAAACTTTGATGGTTTCTCAATCATTCCTTAATTTCAAACTCCCATATCTCGGGAACGGATTGACGATCTCGAGAAATTCCTGTTGCATCTGAAAGAAGAAACTCGCCCGATTACAACGGTATGTGTATTTTTCCCCTAGGCCTTTGTAGTTATTGGTTTCGGGAATCAGACTTGCAAAAATTTTGATGGTTCCTCAAACATTCCTTAACTTCAAACTCCCATATCTCGCGAATGGATTGACGAACTCGAGAAACTCCTGTTGCATCTCAAAGTAGAAACACGCCCGATTACAGTGGTGTGTGTACTTTTCCCCTAGGCCATTCCAGTTATTGGTTTCGGAAATCAGACTTGCGAAAATTTTGACGGTTTCTCAATCATTCCTTAAATTCTAACTCCCATATCTCGCGAACGGATTGACGAACTCGAGAAATTCCTGTTGCATCTGAAAGTAGAAACTCGCCCGATTACAATGGTGTTTGTACTTTTCCCCTAGGCCATTCCAGTTATTGGTTTCGAGTATCAGACCTGCGAAAATTTTGATGGTTTCTCAACAATTCCTTAACTTCAAACTCCCATATCTCGCGAACGAACGGGACGAACTCGAGAAATTCTTGTTGCATCTGAAAGCAGAAACTCGCCCGATTACAGCGGTGTGTGTATTTTTGCCCTAGGCCATAGTAGTTATTGGTTTCGAGTATCAGACTTGCGAAAATTTTGATGGTTTCTCAACCATTCCTTAATTTCAAACTCCCATATCTCGCGAACGAATTGACGAACTCGAGCAATTCCTGTTGCATCGGAAAGTACAAAGTCGCCCCATTACAATGGTGTCTGTACTTTTCCCCTAGGCCATTCCAGTTATTGGTTTCGAGTATCAGACTTGCGAAAATTTTGATGGTTGCTCAAGCGTTCCTTAAATTCTAACTCCCATATCTCGCGAACGGATTGACGAACTCGAGAAATTCCAGTTGCATCTGAAAGTAGAAACTCGCCCGATTACAATGGTGTGTGTACTTTTTCCCTAGGCCATAGTAGTTATTGGTTTCGATTATCAGACTTGCGAAAATTTTGATGGTATCTCAACCATTCCTTAACTTCGAACTCCAATATCTCGCGAACGGATTCACGAACTCGAGAAATTCCTGTTGCATCTGAAAGTAGAAACTCGCACGACTACAACGGCTTATGCATTTTTCCCCCAGGCCTTTGTGGTTATTGGTCTCGGGAATCAGCCTTGCCAAAATTTTGATGGTCACTCAACCATTCCTTAATTTCAAACTCCCATATCTCGGGAACGGATTGACGATCTCGAGAAATTCCTGTTGCATCTGAAAGTAGAAACACGCCCGATTACAATGGTGTGTGTTCTTTTCCCCTAGGCCATTGTAGTTATTGGTTTCGAGTATCAGACATGCGAAAATTTTGATGGTTTTTCAACCATTCCTTTACTTCAATCTCCCATATCACGCGAACGGATTGACCAACTCGAGAAATTCCTATTGCATCTGAAAGCAGAAACTCGCCCGATTACAACGGTATGTGTATTTTTGCCCTAGGCCATAGTAGTTATTGGTTTCGGGAATCAGACTTGCAAAAATTTTGATGGTTCCTCAAACATTCCTTAACTGCAAACTCCCATATCTCGCGAATGGATTGACGAACTCGAGAAACTCCTGTTGCATCTCAAAGTAGAAACACGCCCGATTACAGTGGTGTGTGTACTTTTCCCCTAGGCCATTCCAGTTATTGGTTTCGAGTATCAGACCAGCGAAAATTTTGATGGTTTCTCAACCATTCCCTAACTTCAAACCCCCATATCTCGCGAACGGATTGACGAACTCGAGAAATTCCTGTTGCATCTGAAAGTAGAAACTCTCCGGAATACAGCGGTAAGTGTACTTTTACCCTAGGCCATGGTAGTTATTGGTTTCGATTATCAGACTTTCGAAAATTTTGATGGTTTCTCAACCATTCCTTAACTTCGAACTCCCATATCTCGCGAACCGATTCACGAACTCGAGAAATTCCTATTGCATCTGAAAGTAGAAACTCGCACGTTTACAACGGCATGTGTATTTTTCCCCTAGGCCTTTGTAGTTATTGGTTTCGGGAATCAGATTTTGGAAAATTTTGATGCTTTCTCAACCATTCCTTAATTTCAAACTCCCATATCTCGGGAACGGATTGACGATCTCGAGAAATTCCTGTTGCATGTGAAAGTAGAAACACGCCCGATTACAATGGTGTGTGTTCTTTTCCCCTAGGCCATTCCAGTGATTGGTTTCGAGTATCAGACCAGCGAAAATTTTGAAGGTTTCTCATCCATTCCCTAACTTCAAACTCCCATATCTCGCGAACGGATTGACGAACTCAAGAAATTCCTGTTGCATCTGAAGGTAGAAACTCGCCCGAATACAGCGGTAAGTGTACTTTTCCCCTAGGCCATAGTAGTTATTGGTTTCGATTATCAGACTTGCGAAAATTTTGATGGTTTCTCAACCATTCCTTAACTTCGAACTCCTATATCTCGCGAACGGATTGACGAACTCGAGAAATTCCTATTGCATCTGAAAGTAGAAACTCGCACGTTTACAACGGCATGTGTATTTTTCCCCTAGGCCTTTGCAGTTATTGATTTCGGGAATCAGATTTTGGAAAATTTTGATGGTTTCTCAACCATTCCTTAATTTCAAACTCCCATATCTCGGGAACAGATTGACGATCTCGAGAAATTCCTGTTACATGTGAAAGTAGAAACACGCCCGATTACAATGGTGTGTGTTCTTTTCCCCTAGGCCATTCCAGTTATTGGTTTCGAGTATCAGACCAGCGAAAATTTTGAAGGTTTCTCAACCATTCCCTAACTTCAAACTCCCATATCTCGCGAACGGATTGACGAACTCAAGAAATTCCTGTTGCATCTGAAGGTAGAAACTCGCCCGAATACAGCGGTAAGTGTACTTTTCCCCTAGGCCATAGTAGTTATTGTTTTCGATTATCAGACTTGCGAAAATTTTGATGGTTTCTCAACCATTCCTTAACTTCGAACTCCTATATCTCGCGAACGGATTGACGAACTCGAGAAATTCCTGTTGCATCTGAAAGCAGAAACTCGCACGTTTACAACGGCATGTGTATTTTTCCCCTAGGCCTTTGTAGTTATTGGTTTCGGGAATCAGATTTTGGAAAATTTTGATGGTTTCTCAACCATTCCTTAATTTCAAACTCCCATATCTCGGGAACGGATTGACGATCTCGAGAAATTCCTGTTGCATATGAAAGTAGAAACACGCCCGATTACAATGGTGTGTGTTCTTTTCCCCTAGGCCATTCCAGTTATTGGTTTCGAGTATCAGACCAGCGAAAATTTTGAAGGTTTCTCAACCATTCCCTAACTTCAAACTCCCATATCTCGCGAACGGATTGACGAACTCAAGAAATTCCTGTTGCATCTGAAGGTAGAAACTCGCCCGAATACAGCGGTAAGTGTACTTTTCCCCTAGGCCATAGTAGTTATTGGTTTCGATTATCAGACTTGCGAAAATTTTGATGGTTTCTCAACCATTCCTTAACTTCGAACTCCTATATCTCGCGAACGGATTGACGAACTCGAGAAATTCCTGTTGCATCCGAAAGTAGAAACTCGCCCGATTACAACTGTATGTGTATTTTTCCCCTAGGCCTTTGTAGTTATTGGTTTCGGGAATCAGTCTTGCGAAAATTTTGATGGTTTCTCAACCATTCCTTCACTTCTAACTCCCATATCTGGCGCACGAATTGACGACCTCGAGAAATTCCTGTTGCATCTCAAAGTAGAAACACGCCCGATTACAGTGGTGTGTGTACTTTTCCCCTAGGCCATTCCAGTTATTGATTTCGAGTATCAGACCAGCGAAAATTTTGATGGTTTGTCAACCATTCCTTAACTTCAAACTCCCATATCTCGCGAAAGGTTTGACGAACTCGAGAAGTTCCTGTTGCATCTGAAAGTAGAAACTCGCACGATTACAACGGTGTGTGTATTTTTGCCCTACGCCATAGTAGTTATTGGTTTCGAGTATCAGACTTGCGAAAATTTTGATGGTCTCTCAACCATTCCTTAATTTCAAACTCCCATATCTCGCAAACGATTTGACGAACACGAGAAATTCCTGTTGCATCTGAAAGTAGAAACACGCCCGATTACAGTGGTGTGTGTACTTTTCCCCTAGGCCAATCCAGTTATTGGTTTCGAGTATCAGACCAGCGAAAATTTTGATGGCTTCTCAACCATTCCTTAACTTCAAACTCCCATATCTCACGAACGGATTCACGAACTCGAGAAATTCCTGTTGCATCCCAAAGTAGAAACTCGCACGATTACAACTGCATGTGTATTTCTCCCCTAGGCCTTTGTAGTTAGTGGTTTCGAGTATCAGACTTGCGAAAATTTTGATGGTTGCTCAAGCGTTCCTTAACTTCAAACTCCCATATCTCGCGAACGGTTTGACGAACTCGAGAAATTCCTGTTGCATCTGAAAGTCGAATCTCGCCCGATTACAATGGTGTGTGTACTTTTCCGCTAGGCCATTCCAGTTAATGGTTTCGAGTATCAGACAAGCGAAAATTTTGATGGTTCCTCAACCATTCCTTAACTTCGAACTACCATATCTCGCGAACGGATTCACGAACTCGAGAAATTCCTGTTGCATCTGAAACTAGAAACTCGCACGACTACAACGGCACGTGCATTTTTGCCCTAGGCCAGAGTAGTTATTGGTTTCGAGTATCAGAGTTGCGAAAATTTTGATGGTTTCTCAACCATTCCTTAATTTCAAACTCCCATATCTCGCGAACGGATTGACGATCTCGAGATGTTCCTGTTGCATCTGAATGTAGAAACTCGTCCGATTACAATAGTGTGTGTACTTTTCCCCTAGGCCATTCCAGTTATTGGTTTCGAGTATCAGACTTGCGAAAATTTTGATGGTTTCTCAACCATTCCTTAACTTCAAACTCCCATATCTCGCGAACGGATTCACGAACTGGAGAAATTCCTGTTGCATCCGAAAGTAGAAACTCGCACGATTACAACTGCATGTGTATTTCTCCCCTAGGCCTTTGTAGTTAATGGTTTCGGGAATCAGACTTGCGAAAATTTTGATGTTTTCTCAACCATTCCTCCACTTCTAACTCCTATATCTGGCGAACGGATGGACGATCTCGACAAATTCCTGTTGCATCTGAAAGTAGAAACACGCCCGATTACATTGGTGTGTGTACCTTTCCCCTACGCCATTCCAGTTATTGGTTTCGAGTATCAGACTAGCGAAAATTTTGATGGTTTCTCAACCATTCCTTAACTTCAAACTCCCATTTCTCGCGAACGGATTGACGAACTCGACAAATTCCTGTCTCATCTGAAAGTAGAAACTCGTCCGAATACAGCGGTAAGTGTACTTTTCCCCTAGGCCATTCCAGTTAATGGTTTCGAGTATCAGACCAGCGAAAATTTTGATGGTTTCTCAACCATTCCTTAAATTATAACTCCCATATCTCGCGAACGGATTGACGAACTCGAGAAATTCCTGTTGAATTTGAAAGTAGAAACTCGCACGATTACAACGGTATGTGTATTTTTCCCCTAGGCCTTTGTAGTTATTGGTTTCGGGAATCAGACCAGCGATAATTTTGATGGTTTCTCAACCATTCCTTAACTTCAAAGTCCCATATCTCGCGAACGGATTGACGAACTCGAGATATTCCTGTTGCATCTGAAAGTAGAAGCTCGCCCGATTACAGCGGTATATGTATTTTAGCCCTAGGCCATAGTAGTTATTGGTTTCGAGTATCAGACTTGCGAAAATTTTGATGGTTTCTCAACCATTCCTTAAATTCAAACTCCCATTTCTCGCGAACGGTTTGACGAAATCGAGAAATTCCTGTTGCATCTGAAAGTAGAAAATCGCCCGATTACAATGGTGTGTGTACTATTCCCCTAGGCCGTTCCAGTTATTGGTTTCGAGTATCAGACCAGCGAAATTTTTGATGATTTCTCAACCTTTCCTTAACTTCGAACTCCCATATCTCGCGAACGGATTCACGAACTTGAGAAATTCCTGTTGCATCTGAAACTAGAAACTCGCCCGATTACAAGGGTATGTGTATTTTTCCCCTAGGACTTTGTAGTTATTGGTTTCGGGAATCAGACTTGCGAAAATTTTGATGGTTGCTCAACCAATCCTTAACTTCAAACTCCTATATCTCGCGAACGAATTCACGAACTCGAGAAATTCCTGTTGCATCTGAAACTAGAAACTCGCACGGCTGCAACGGCATGTGTATTTTTCCCCTAGGCCTTTGTAGTTATTGGTTCCGGGAATCAGACTTGCGAAAATTTTTGTGGTTTCTCAACCATTCCTTAACTTCTAACTCCCATATCTAGCGAACGGATTGACGATCTCGAGAAATTCCTGTTGCATCTGAAAGTAGAAACACGCCCTATTACAGTGGTGTGTGTACCTTCCCCCTAGGCCATTCCAGTTATTATGTTCGAGTATCAGACCAGCGAAAATTTCGATGGTTTCTCAACCATTCCTTAACTTCAAACTCCCATATCTCGCGAACGGATTGACGAACTCGAGAAATTCCTATTTCATCTGGAAGTAGAAGCTCGCCCGATTACAGCGGTATGTGTATTTTTGCCCTGGCCATAGTAGTTATTGGTTTCGAGTATCAGAGTTGCGAAAATTTTGACGGTTTGTCAACCATTCCTTAATTTCAAACTCCCATATCTCAGGAACGGATTGACGATCTCGAGAAATTCCTGTTGCATCTGAAAGTAGAAATACGCCCGATTACAGTGGTGTGTGTACTTTTCCCCTAGGCCATTCCAGTTATTGGTTTCGAGTATCAGACAAGCGAAAATTTTGATGGTTTCTCAACCATTCCTTAACTTCAAACTCCCATTACTCGCGAACGGTTTGACGAACTCGAGAAGTTCCTGTTGCATCTGAAAGTAGAAACTCGCACGATTACAACGGTGTGTGTATTTTTGCCCTAGGCCATAGTAGTTATTGGTTTCGAGTATCAGACTTGCGAAAATTTTGATGGTTTCTCAACCATTCCTTAATTTCAAACTCCCATATCTCGCAAACGATTTGACGAACACGAGAAATTCCTGTTGCATCGGAAAGTAGAAACTCGCCCCATTACAATGGTGTGTGTACTTTTCCCCTAGGCCATTCCAGTTATTGGTTTCGAGTATCAGACCAGCGAAACTTTTGATGGTTTCTCAACCATTCCTTAACTTCAAACTCCCATATCTCGCGAACGGATTGACGAACTCGAGAAATTCCTGTTGCATCTGAAAGTAGAAACTCGCACGATTACAACGGCATGCTTATTTTTCCCCTAGGCCTTTGTAGTTATTGGTTTCGGGAATCTGACTTGCGAAAATTTTTATGGTTTCTCAACCATTCCTTAATTTCTAACACACATATCTCGCGAACGGATTGACGATCTCAAGAAATTCCTGTTGCACCTGAAAGTAGAAACTCGACCGATTACGGTGGTATGTGTACTTTTCCCCTAGGCCATTCCAGTTATTGGTTTCGAGTATCAGACCAGCGAAATTTTTGATGGTTTCTCAACCATTCCTTAACTTCAAACTCCAATATCTCGCGAACGGATTGACGAACTCGAGAAATTCCTGTTGCATCTGAAAGTAGAAACTCGCACGATTACAACGGCATGTGTATTTTTCCCCTAGGCCTTTGTAGTTATTGGTTTCGGGAATCTGACTTGCGAAAATTTTGATGGTTTCTCAACCATTCCTTAACTTCAAACTCCCATATCTCGCGAACGAATTGACGAACTCGAGAAATTCCTATTGCATCTGAAAGCAGAAATTCGCCCGATTACAACGGTATGGGTATTTTTGCCCTAGGCCTCTGTAGTTATTGGTTTCGAGTATCAGACTTGCGAAAATTTTGATGGTTTCTCAACCGTTCCTTAAATTCAATCTCCCATATCTCGCGAAAGGATTGACGAACTCGAGAAATTCCTGTTGCCCTGAAAGTAGAAACTCGCCCGATTACAAGGGTATGTGTATTTTTCCCTTAGGACTTTGTAGTTATTGGTTTCGGGAATCAGACTTGCGAAAATTTTGATGGTTGCACAACCATTCCTTAACTTCAAACTCCCATATCTCGCGAACGAATTGACGAACTCGACAAATTCTTCTTGCATCTGAAAGCAGAAACTCGCCCGATTACAGCGGTGTGTGTATTTTTGCCCTAGGCCATAGTAGTTATTGGTTTCGAGTATCAGACTTGCGAAAATTTTGATGGTTTCTCAACCATTCCTTAATTTCAAACTCCCATATCTCGCGAACGGATTGACGAACTCGAGAAATTCCTATTGCATCTGAAAGTAGAAACTCGCCCCATTACAATGGTGTGTGTACTTTTCGCCTTAGGCCATTCCAGTTATTGGTTTCGAGTATCAGACCAGCCAAATTTTTGATGGTTTCTCAACCATTCCTTAACTTCAAACTCCCATATCGCGCGAACGGATTGACGAACACGAGAAATTCCTACTGCATCTGACAGCAGAAACTAGCCCGATTTCAACGGTATGTTTACTTTTACCCTAGGCCATTCCAGTTATTGGTTTCGAGTATCAGACCAGCGAAAATTTTGATGGTTTCTCAACCATTCCTTAAATTTAAACTCCCATATCTCGCGAACGGATTGACGAATTCGACAAATTCTTCTTGCATCTGAAAGCAGAAACTCGCCCGATTACAACGGTATGTGTATTTTTCCCCTAGGCCATTGTAGTTATTGGTTTCGAGTATCAGACTTGCGAAAATTTTGATGGTTTCTCAACCATTCCTTAATTTCAAACTCCCATATCTCGCGAACGGATTGACGAACTCGCGAAGTTCCTGTTGCTTCTGAAAGTAGAAACTCGTCCCATTACAATGGTGTGTGTACTTTTCCCCTAATCCATAGTAGTTATGGGTTTCGAGTATCAGACTTGCGAAAATTTTGATGGTTTCTCAAGCATTCCTTAACTTCAAACTCCCATATCTTGCGAACGGATAGACGAACTCGAGAAATTCCTGTTTCATCTGAAAGTAGAAATTCGCCCGATTACAACGGTATGTGTATTTTTGCCCTAGGCCTCTGTAGTTATTGGTTTCGAGTATCCGACTTGCGAAAATTTTGATGGTTTCTCAACCATTCCTTAATTTCAAACTCCCATATCTCGCGAACGGATTGACGGACTCGCGAAGTTCCTGTTGCTTCTGAAAGTAGAAACTCGTCCCATTACAATGGTGTGTGTACTTTTCCCCTAATCCATAGTAGTTATGGGTTGCGAGTATCAGACTTGCGAAAATTTTGATGGTTTGCCAACCACTCCTTCACTTGAAACTCCCATATCTCGCGAACGGATTGACGAACTCGAGAAATTACTATTGCATCTGAAAGCAGAAACTCGCCCGATTACAACGGTATGTGTATTTTTGCCCTAGGCCTCTGTAGTTATTGGTTTCGAGTATCAGAATTGCGAAAATTTTGATGGTTTCTCACCCGTTCCTTAAATTCAAACTCCCATATCTCGCGAACGGATTGACGAACTCGACAAATTCTTCTTGCATCTGAAAGCAGAAACTCGCCCGATTACAACGGTATGTGTATTTTTCCCCTAGGCCATTGTAGTTATTGGTTTCGAGTATCAGACTTGCGAAAATTTTGATGGTTTCTCAACCATTCCTTAATTTCAAACTCCCATATCTCGCGAACGGATTGACGATCTCGCGAAGTTCCTGTTGCTTCTGAAAGTAGAAACTCGTCCCATTACAATGGTGTGTGTACTTTTCCCCTAACCCATAGTAGTTATTGGTTTCGAGTATCAGAGTTGCGAAAATTTTGATGGTTTCTCAACCATTCCTTAATTTCAAACTCCCATATCTCAGGAACGGATTGACGATCTCGAGAAATTCCTGTTGCATCTGAAAGTAGAAACACGCCCGATTACAGTGGTGTGTGTACTTTTCCCCTAGGCCATTACAGTTATTGGTTTCGAGTATCAGACCAGCGAAAATTTTGATGGTTTCTCAACCGTTCCTTAAATTCAAACTCCCATATCTCGCGAACGGTTTGACGAACTCGAGAAATTCCTGTTGCATCTGAAAGTAGAAAAACGCCCGATTACAATGGTGTGTGTACTTTTCCCCTAGGCCATTCCAGTTATTGGTTTCGAGTATCAGACCAGCGAAATTTTTGATGATTTCTCAACCATTCCTTAACTTCGAACTCGCATATATCGCGAACGTATTCACGAACTCGAGAAATTCCTGTTGCATCTGAAACTAGAAACTCGCCCGATTACAACGGTATGTGTATTTTTGCCCTAGGCCTCTGTAGTTATTGGTTTCGAGTATCAGAATTGCGAAAATTTTGATGGTTTCTCACCCGTTCCTTAAATTCAAACTCCCATATCTCGCGAACGGATTGACGAACTCGACAAATTCTTCTTGCATCTGAAAGCAGAAACTCGCCCGATTACAACGGTATGTGTATTTTTCCCCTAGGCCTTTTTAGTTATTGGTTCCGGGAATCAGACTTGCGAAAATTTTTGTGGTTTCTCAACCATTCCTTAACTTCTAACTGCCATATCTAGCGAACGGATTGACGATCTCGAGAAATTCCTGTTGCATCTGAAAGTAGAAACACGCCCGATTACAGTGGTGTGTGTACCTTCCCCCTAGGCCATTCCAGTTATTATGTTCGAGTATCAGACCAGCGAAAATTTTGATGGTTTCTCAACCATTCCTTAACTTCAAACTCCCATATCTCGCGAACGGATTGACGAACTCGAGAAATTCCTATTGCATCTGGAAGTAGAAGCTCGCCCGATTACAGCGGTATGTGTATTTTTGCCCTAGGCCATAGTAGTTATTGGTTTCGAGTATCAGAGTTGCGAAAATTTTGATTGTTTGTCAACCATTCCTTAATTTCAAACTCCCATATCACAGGAACGGATTGACGATCTCGAGAAATTCCTGTTGCATCTGAAAGTAGAAACACGCCCGATTACAGTGGTGTGTGTACTTTTCCCCTAGGCCATTCCAGTTATTGGTTTCGAGTATCAGACAAGCGAAAATTTTGATGGTTTCTCAACCATTCCTTAACTTCAAACTCCCATATTTCGCGAACGGTTTGACGAACTCGAGAAATTCCTGTTTCATCTGAAAGTAGAAATTCGCCCGATTACAACGGTATGTGTATTTTTCCCCTAGGCCATTGTAGTTATTGGTTTCGAGTATCAGACTTGCGAAAATTTTGATGGTTTCTCAACCATTCCTTAATTTCAAACTCCCATATCTCGCAAACGATTTGACGAACACGAGAAATTCCTGTTGCATTGGAAAGTAGAAACTCGCCCCATTACAATGGTGTGTGTACTTTTCCCCTAGGCCATTCCAGTTATTGGTTTCGAGTATCAGACCAGCGAAACTTTTGATGGATTCTCAACCATTCCTTAACTTCAAACTCCCATATCTCGCGAACGGATTGACGAACTCGAGAAATTCCTGTTGCATCTGAAAGTAGAAACTCGCACGATTACAAAGGCATGTTTATTTTTCCCCTAGGCCTTTGTAGTTATTGGTTTCGAGTATCAGACTTGCGAAAATTTTGATGGTTTGTCACCCATTCCTTAACTTCAAACTCCCATATCTCGCGAACGGATTGACGAACTCGAGAAACTCCTATTGCATCTGATAGCAGAAACTCGCCCGATTACAACGGTATGTGTATTTTTGCCCTAGGCCTCTGTAGTTATTGGTTTCGAGTATCAGACTTGCGAAAATTTTGATGGTTTCTCAACCATTCCTTAACTTCAAACTCCCATATCGCGCGAACGGATTGACGAACACGTGAAATTCCTATTGCATCTGAAAGTAGAAATTCGCCCGATTACAACGGTATGTGCATTTTTCCCCTAGGCCATTGTAGTTATTGGTTTCGAATATCAGACTTGCGAAAATTTTGATGGTTTCTCAACCATTCCTTAATTTCAAACTCCCATATCTCGCGAACGGATTGACGAACACGCTAAGTTCCTGTTGGTTCTGAAAGTAGAAACTCGTCCCATTACAATGGTGTGTGTACTTTTCCCCTAACCCATAGTAGTTATGGGTTTCGAGTATCAGACTTGCGAAAATTTTGATGGTTTGTCAACCACTCCTTCACTTGAAACTCCCATATCTCGCGAACGGATTGACGAACTCGAGAAATTCCTATTGCATCTGAAAGCAGAAACTCGCACGATTACAACGGTATGTGTATTTTTGCCCTAGGCCCCTGCAGTTATTGGTTTCGAGTATCAGACTTGCGAAAATTTTGATGGTTTCTCAACCGTTCCTTAAATTAAAACTCCCATATCTCGCGAACGAATTGACGAACTCGACAAATTCTTCTTGCATCTGAAAGCAGAAACTTGCCCGGTTACAGCGGTGTGTGTATTTTTGCCCTAGGCCATAGTAGTTATTGGTTTCGAGTATCAGACAAGCGAAAATTTTGAAGGTTTCTCAACCATTCCTTAACTTCAAACTCCCATATCTCGCGAACGGTTTGACGAACTCGAGAAATTCCTGTTGCATCTGAAAGTAGAAACTCGCCCCATTACAATGGTGTGTGTACTTTTCGCCTTAGGCCATTCCAGTTATTGGTTTCGAGTATCAGACCAGCCAAATTTTTTATGGTTTCTCAACCATTCCTTAACTTCAAACTGCCATATTAATGGAATGGATTGACGAACTCGAGAAATTCCTATTGCATCTGAAAGCAGAAACTCGCCCGATTACATCGGTGTGTGCATTTTTGACCTGGGCCATAGTAGTTATTTGTTTCGAGTATCAGACTTGCGAAAATTTTGATGGTTTCTCAACCATTCCTTAACTTCAAACTCCCATATCGCGCGAACGGATTGACGAACACGTGAAATTCCTATTGCATCTGAAAGTAGAAATTCGCACGATTACAACGGTATGTGCATTTTTACCCTGGGCCATAGTAGTTATTTGTTTCGAGTATCAGACTTGCGAAAATTTTGATGGTTTCTCAACCATTCCTTAATTTCAAACTCCCATATCTCGCGAACGGATTGACGAACACGCTAAGTTCCTGTTGGTTCTGAAAGTAGAAACTCGTCCCATTACAATGGTGTGTGTACTTTTCCCCTAACCCATAGTAGTTTTGGGTTTCGAGTATCAGACTTGCGAAAATTTTGATGGTTTGTCAACCACTCCTTCACTTGAAACTCCCATATCTCGCGAACGGATTGACGAACTCGAGAAATTCCTATTGCATCTGAAAGCAGAAACTCGCCCGATTACAACGGTATGTGTATTTTTGCCCTAGGCCTCTGTAGTTATTGGTTTCGAGTATCAGACTTGCGAAAATTTTGATGGTTTCTCATCCGTTCCTTAAATTCAAACTCCCATATCTCGCGAACGGATTGACGAACTCGACAAATTCTTCTTGCATCTGAAAGCAGAAACTCGCCCGATTACAACGGTATGTGTATTTTTGCCCTAGGCCTCTGTAGTTATTGGTTTCGAGTATCAGACTTGCGAAAATTTTGATGGTTTCTCACCCGTTCCTTAAATTCAAACTCCCATATCTCGCGAACGGATTGACGAACTCGACAAATTCTTCTTGCATCTGAAAGCAGAAACTCGCCCGATTACAACGGTATGTGTATTTTTCCCCTAGGCCATTGTAGTTATTGGTTTCGAGTATCAGACTTGCGAAAATTTTGATGGTTTCTCAACCATTCCTTAATTTCAAACTCCCATATCTCGCAAACGATTTGACGAACACGAGAAATTCCTGTTGCATCGGAAAGTAGAAACTCGCCCCATTACAATGGTGTGTGTACTTTTCCCCTAGGCCATTCCAGTTATTGGTTTCGAGTATCAGACCAGCGAAACTTTTGATGGTTTCTCAACCATTCCTTAATTTCAAACACCCATATCTCGCGAACGGATTGACGAACTCGAGAAATTCCTATTGCATCTGAAAGCAGAAACTCGCCCGATTACAACGGTATGTTTACTTTTCCCCCAGGCCATTCCAGTTATTGGTTTCGAGTATCAGACCAGCGAAAATTTTGATGGTTTCTCAACCATTCCTTAATTTCAAACTCCCATATCTCGCGAACGGATTGACGAACTCGACAAATTCTTCTTGCATCTGAAAGCAGAAACTCGCCCGATTACAACGGTATGTGTATTTTTGCCCTAGGCCATAGTAGTTATTGGTTTCGAGTATCAGACAAGCGAAAATTTTGATGGTTTCTCAACCATTCCTTAACTTCAAACTCCCATATCGCGCGAACGGATTGACGAACACGAGAAATTCCTACTGCATCTGACAGCAGAAACTCGCCCGATTTCAACGGTATGTTTACTTTTCCCCCAAGCCATTCCAGTTATTGGTTTCGAGTATCAGACCAGCGAAAATTTTGATGGTTTCTCAACCATTCCTTAATTTCAAACTCCCATATCTCGCGAACGGATTGACGAACTCGACAAATTCTTCTTGCATCTGAAAGCAGAAACTCGCCCGATTACAACGGTATGTGTATTTTTCCCCTAGGCCATTGTAGTTATTGGTTTCGAGTATCAGACTTGCGAAAATTTTGATGGTTTCTCAACCATTCCTTAACTTCAAACTCACATATCTTGCGAACGGATAGACGAACTCGAGAAATTCCTGTTGCTTCTGAAAGTAGAAACTCGTCCCATTACAATGGTGTGTGTACTTTTCCCCTAACCCATAGTAGTTATGGGTTTCGAGTATCAGACTTGCGAAAATTTTGATGGTTTGTCAACCACTCCTTCACTTGAAACTCCCATATCTCGCGAACGGATTGACGAACTCGAGAAATTCCTATTGCATCTGAAAGCAGAAACTCGCCCGATTACAACGGTATATCTATTTTTGCCCTAGGCCTCTGTAGTTATTGGTTTCGAGTATCAGACTTGCGAAAATTTTGATGGTTTCTCAACCATTCCTTAATTTCAAACTCCCATATCTCGCGAACGGATTGACGAACTCGACAAATTCTTCTTGCATCTGAAAGCAGAAACTCGCCCGATTACAACGGTATGTGTATTTTTCCCCTAGGCCATTGTAGTTATTGGTTTCGAGTATCAGACTTGCGAAAATTTTGATGGTTTCTCAACCATTCCTTAATTTCAAACTCCCATATTATGCGAACGGATTGACGAACTCGAGAAATTCCTATTGCATCTGAAAGCAGAAACTCGCCCGATTTCAACGGTATGTGTACTTTTCCCCTAGGCCATTCCAGTTATTGGTTACGAGTATCAGACCAGCGAAAATTTTGATGGTTTCTCAACCATTCCTTAACTTCAAACTCCCATATCTCGCGAACGAATTGACGAACTCGAGAAATTCCTATTGCATCTGAAAGCAGAAACTCGCCCGATTACAACGGTATGTGTATTTTTGCCCTAGGCCTCTGTAGTTATTGGTTTCGAGTATCAGACTTGCGAAAATTTTGATGGTTTCTCAAACATTCCTTAATTTCAAACTCCCATATCTCGCGAACGGATTGACGAACTCGCGAAGCTCCTGTTGCTTCTGAAAGTAGAAACTCGCCCCATTACAATGGTGTGTGTACTTTTCCCCTAACCCATAGTAGTTATAGGTTTCGAGTATCAGACTTGCGAAAATTTTGATGGTTTGTCAACCATTCCTTAACTTCAAACTCCCATATCTCGCGAACGGTTTGACGAACTCGAGAAATTCCTATTGCATCTGAAAGCAGAAACTCGCCCGATTACAACGGTGTGTGTACTTTTGCCCTAGGCCTCTGTAGTTATTGGTTTCGAGTATCAGACTTGCGAAAATTTTGATGGTTTCTCAACCGTTCCTTAAATTCAAACTCCCATATCTCGCGAACGGATTGACGAACTCGAGAAATTCCTGTTGCATCTGAAAGTAGAAACTCGCCCGATTACAAGGGTATGTGTATTTTTCCCCTAGGACTTTGTAGTTATTGGTTTCGGGAATCAGACTTGCGAAAATTTTAAGGTTGCACAACCATTCCTTAACTTCAAACTCCCATATCTCGCGAACGAATTGACGAACTCGACAAATTCTTCTTGCATCTGAAAGCAGAAACTCGCCCGGTTACAGCGGTGTGTGTATCTTTGCCCTAGGCCATAGTAGTTATTGGTTTCGAGTATCAGACTTGCGAAAATTTTGATGGTTTCTCAACCATTCCTTAATTTCAAACTCCCATATCTCGCGAACGGATTGACGAACTCGAGAAATTCCTGTTGCATCTGAAAGTAGAAACTCGCCCCATTACAATGGTGTGTGTACTTTTCCCCTTAGGCCATTCCAGTTATTGGTTTCGAGTATCAGACCAGCGAAATTTTTGATGGTTTCTCAACCATTCCTTAACTTCAAACTCCCATATCTCGCGAACGGATTGACGAACTCGAGAAATTCCTGTTTCATCTGAAAGTAGAAATTCGCCCGATTACAACGGTATGTGTATTTTTCCCCTAGGCCATTGTAGTTATTGGTTTCGAGTATCAGACTTGCGAAAATTTTGATGGTTTCTCAACCATTCCTTAACTTCAAACTCCCATATTATGCGAACGGATTGACGAACTCGAGAAATTCCTATTGCATCTGAAAGCAGAAGCTCGCCCGATTACATCGGTGTGTGCATTTTTGCCCTAGGCCATAGTAGTTATTGGTTTCGAGTATCAGACTTGCAAAAATTTTGATGGTTTCTCAACCATTCCTTAACTTCAAACTCCCATATCGCGCGAACGGATTGACGAACACGAGAAATTCCTACTGCATCTGACAGCAGAAACTCGCCCGATTTCAACGGTATGTTTACTTTTCCCCTAGGCCATTCCAGTTATTGGTTTCGAGTATCAGACCAGCGAAAATTTTGATGGTTTCTCAACCATTCCTTAATTTCAAACTCCCATATCTCGCGAACGGATTGACGAACTCGACAAGTTCTTCTTGCATCTGAAAGCAGAAACTCGCCCGATTACAACGGTATGTGTATTTTTCCCCTAGGCCATTGTAGTTATTGGTTTCGAGTATCAGACTTGCGAAAATTTTGATGGTTTCTCAACCATTCCTTAACTTCAAACTCCCATATCTTGCGAACGGATAGACGAACTCGAGAAATTCCTGTTTCATCTGAAAGTAGAAATTCGCCCGGTTACAACGCTATGTGTATTTTTCCCCTAGGCCATTGTAGTTATTGGTTTCGAGTACCAGACTTGCGAAAATTTTGATGGTTTCTCAACCATTCCTTAATTTCAAACTCCCATATCTCGCGAACGGATTGACCAACTCCCGAAGTTCCTATTGCTTCTGAAAGTAGAAACTCGCCCCATTACAATGGTGTGTGTACTTTTCCCCTAACCCATAGTAGTCATGCGATTCGAGTATCAGACTTGCGAAAATTTTGATGGTTTGTCAACCACTCCTTCACTTCAAACTCCCATATCTCGCGAACGGATTGACGAACTCGAGAAATTCCTATTGCATCTGAAAGCAGAAACTCGCCCGATTACAACGGTATGTGTATTTTTGCCCTAGGCCATAGTAGTTATTGGTTTCGAGTATCAGACTTGCGAAAATTTTGATGGTTTCTCAACCATTCCTTAACTTCAAACTCCCATATCTCGCGAACGGATTGACGAACACGAGAAATTCCTATTGCATCTAACAGCAGAAACTCACCCGATTTCAACGGTATGTGTACTTTTCCCCTAGGCCATTCCAGTTATTGGTTACGAGTATCAGACCAGCGAAAATTTTGATGGTTTCTCTACCATTCCCTAACTTCAAACTCCCATATCTCGCGAACGGATTGACGAACTTGCGAAGTTCCTGTTGCCCCTGAAAGTAGAAACTCGCCCCATTACAATGGTGTGTGTACTTTTCCCCTAGGCCATTCCAATTATTCGTTTCCAGTATCAGACTTGCGAAATTTTTTATGGTGTCTCAACCATTCCTTAACTTCAAACTCCCATATCTCGCGAACGGATGGACGAACTCGAGAAATTCCTGTTTCATCTGAAAGTAGAGATCCGCCCGATTACAACGGTATGTGTATTTTTCCCCTAGGCCATTGTAGTTATTGGTTTCGAGTATCACACCTGCGAAAATTTTTATTGTTGCTCAACCATTCCTTAACTTCAAACTCCCATATCTCGCGAACGGATTGACGAACTCGAGAAATTCCTCTTGCATCTGAAAGTAGAAACTCGCCCGATTACAACGGTATGTGTATTTTTCCCGTAGGCATCTGCAGTTATCGGTTTCGGGAATCAGACGTGCGAAAATTTTGATGGTTGCTCAACCAATCCTTAACTTCAAACTCCCGTATCTCGCGAACGAATTGACGAACTCGAGAAATTCCTATTGCATCTGAAAGCAGAAACTCGCCCGATTACAACGGTATGTGTATTTATGCCCTAGGCCTCTGTAGTTATTGGTTTCGAGTATCAGACTTGCGAAAATTTTGATGGTTTCTCAACCATTCCTTAATTTCAAACTCCCATATCTCGCGAACGGATTGAAGAACTCGCGAAGTTCCTGTTGCTTCTGAAAGTAGAAACTCGCCCCATTACAATGGTGTGTGTACTTTTCCCCTAACCCATAATAGTTATGGGTTTCGAGTATCAGACTTGCGAAAATTTTGATGGTTTGTCAACCATTCTTTAACTTCAAACTCCCATATCTCGCGAACGGATTGACGAACTCGAGAAACTCCTATTGCATCTGAAAGCAGAAACTCGCCCGATTACAACGGTATGTGCATTTTTGCCCTAGGCCTCTGTGGTTATTGGTTTCGAGTATCAGACTTGCGAAAATTTTGATGGTTTCTCAACCGTTCCTTAAATTCAAACTCCGATATCTCGCGAACGGATTGACGAACTCGAGAAATTCCTGTTGCATCTGAAAGTAGAAACTCGCCCGATTACAAGGGTATGTGTATTTTTCCCCTAGGACTTTGTAGTTATTGGTTTCGGGAATCAGACTTGCGAAAATTTTGATGGTTGCTCAACCAATCCTTAACTTCAAACTCCCATATCTCGCGAACGAATTGACGACCACGAGAAATTCCTATTGCATCTGAAAGCAGAAACTCGCCCGATTGCAAGGGTACGTGTATTTTTGCCCTAGGCCATAGTAGTTATTGGTTTCGAGTATCAGACATGCGAAAATTTTGATGGTGTCTCAACCATTCCTTAACTTCAAACTCCCATATCTCGCGAACGGATGGACGAACTCGAGAAATTCCTGTTTCATCTGAAAGTAGAAATTCGCCCGATTACAACGGTATGTGTATTTTTCCCCTAAGCCATTGTAGTTATTGGTTTCGAGTATCACACGTGCGAAAATTTTTATGGTTGCTCAACCATTCCTTAACTTCAAACTCCCATATCTCGCGAAGTAATTGACGAACGCGAGAAATTCTTGTTGCATCTGAAAGCAGAAACTCGCCCGATTACACGGTATGTGTATTTTTGTCCTAGGCCATAGTAGTTATTGGTTTCGAGTATCAGACTTGCGAAAATTTTGATGGTTTCTCAACCATTCCTTAGTTTCAAACTCCCGTATCACGCGAACGGATTGACGAACTCGAGAAATTCCTGTTGCATCTGAAAGCAGAAACTCGCGCGATTACAACAGTATGTGTATTTTTCCCCTAGGACTTTGTAGTTATTTGTTTCGGGTATTACACATGCGAAAATTTTGATGGTTTCTCAACCATTCCTTAACTTCACACTCCCATATCTCGCGAACGGATTGACGAACACGAGAAATTCCTCTTGCATCTGAAAGTAGAAACTCGCCCGATTACAATGGTGTGTGTACTTTTCCCCTAGGCCATTCCAGTTATTGGTTTCGAGTATCAGACCAGCGAAAATTTTGATGGTTTCTCGACCATTCCTTAACTTCAAACTCCCATATCTCGCGAACGGATTGACGAACTCGAGAAATTCCTCTTGCATCTGAAAGTAGAAACTCGCCCGATTACAACGGTATGTGTATTTTTCCCCTAGGCCTCTGTAGTTATTGGTTTCGGGAATCAGACTTGCGAAAATTTTGATGGTTGCTCAACCAATCCTTAACTTCAAACTCCCATATCTCGCGAACGAATTGACGAACTCGAGAAATTCCTATTGCATCTGAAAGCAGAAATTCGCCGGATTACAGCGGTATGTGTATTTTTGCCCTAGGCCATAGTAATTATTGGTTTCGAGTATCAGACTTGCGAAAATTTTGATGGTTTGTCAACCATTCCTTAACTTCAAACTCCCATATCTCGCGAACGAATTGACGAACTCGACAAATTCTTCTTGCATCTGAAAGCAGAAACTCGCCCGATTACAGCGGTGTGTATCTTTGCCCTAGGCCATAGTAGTTATTGGTTTCGAGTATCAGATAAGCGAAAATTTTGATGGTTTCTCAACCATTCCTTAACTTCAAACTCCCATATCGCGCGAACGGATTGACGAACACGAGAAATTCCTACTGCATCTGACAGCAGAAACTCGCCCGATTTCAACGGTATGTTTACTTTTCCCCCAGGCCATTCCAGTTATTGGTTTCGAGTATCAGACCAGCGAAAATTTTGATGGTTTCTCAACCATTCCTTAATTTCAAACTCCCATATCTCGCGAACGGATTGACGAACTCGACAAATTCTTCTTGCATCTGAAAGCAGAAACTCGCCCGATTACAACGGTATGTGTATTTTTCCCCTAGGCCATTGTAGTTATTGGTTTCGAGTATCAGACTTGCGAAAATTTTGATTGTTTCTCAACCATTCCTTAACTTCAAACTCACATATCTTGCGAACGGATAGACGAACTCGAGAAATTCCTGTTGCTTCTGAAAGTAGAAACTCGTCCCATTACAATGGTGTGTGTACTTTTCCCCTAACCCATAGTAGTTATGGGTTTCGAGTATCAGACTTGCGAAAATTTTGATGGTTTGTCAACCACTCCTTCACTTGAAACTCCCATATCTCGCGAACGGATTGACGAACTCGAGAAATTCCTATTGCATCTGAAAGCAGAAACTCGCCCGATTACAACGGTATGTGTATTTTTGCCCTAGGCCTCTGTAGTTATTGGTTTCGAGTATCAGACTTGCGAAAATTTTGATGGTTTCTCACCCGTTCCTTAAATTCAAACTCCCATATCTCGCGAACGGATTGACGAACTCGACAAATTCTTCTTGCATCTGAAAGCAGAAACTCGCCCGATTACAACGGTATGTGTATTTTTCCCCTAGGCCATTGTAGTTATTGGTTTCGAGTATCAGACTTGCGAAAATTTTGATGGTTTCTCAACCATTCCTTAATTTCAAACTCCCATATCTCGCAAACGATTTGACGAACACGAGAAATTCCTGTTGCATCGGAAAGTGGAAACTCGCCCGATTTCAACGGTATGTGTACTTTTCCCCTAGGCCATTCCAGTTATTGGTTACGAGTATCAGACCAGCGAAAATTTTGATGGTTTCTCAACCATTCCTTAACTTCAAACTCCCATATCTCGCGAACGAATTGACGAACTCGAGAAATTCCTATTGCATCTGAAAGCAGAAACTCGCCCGATTACAACGGTATGTGTATTTTTGCCCTAGGCCTCTGTAGTTATTGGTTTCGAGTATCAGACTTGCGAAAATTTTGATGGTTTCCCAACCATTCCTTAATTTCAAATTCCCATATCTCGCGAACGGATTGGCGAACTCGAGAAATTCCTGTCGCATCTGAAAGTAGAAACTCGCCCCATTACAATGGTGTGTGTACTTTTCGCCTTAGGCCATTCCAGTTATTGGTTTCGAGTATCAGATCAGCCAAATTTTTGATGGTTTCTCAACCATTCCTTAACTTCAAACTCCCATATTAATGGAATGGATTGACGAACTCGAGAAATTCCTATTGCATCTGAAAGCAGAAACTCGCCCGATTACATCGGTGTGTGCATTTTTGCCCTAGGCCATAGTAGTTATTGGTTTCGAGTATCAGACTTGCGAAAATTTTTATGGTGGCTCAACCATTCCTTAACTTCAAACTCCCATATCTCGCGAACGAATTGACGAACTCGAGAAATTCTTGTTGCATCTGAAAGCAGAAACTCGCCCGATTACAACGGTATGTGTATTTTTCCCCTAGGCCATTGTAGTTATTGGTTTCGAGTATCAGACTTGCGAAAATTTTGATGGTTTCTCAACCATTCCTTAACTTCAAACTCCCATATCTTGCGAACGGATAGACGAACTCGAGAAATTCCTGTCTCATCTGAAAGTAGAAATTCGCCCGATTACAACGGTATGTGTATTTTTCCCCTAGGCCATTGTAGTTATTGGTTTCGAGTATCAGACTTGCGAAAATTTTGATGGTTTCTCAACCATTCCTTAATTTCAAACTCCCATATTATGCGAACGGATTGACGAACTCGACAAGTTCTTCTTGCATCTGAAAGCAGAAACTCGCCCGATTACAACGGTATGTGTATTTTTCCCCTAGGCCATTGTAGTTATTGGTTTCGAGTATCAGACTTGCGAAAATTTTGATGGTTTCTCAACCATTCCTTAACTTCAAACTCCCATATCTTGCGAACGGATAGACGAACTCGAGAAATTCCTGTTTCACCTGAAAGTAGAAATTCGCCCGGTTACAACGCTATGTGTATTTTTCCCCTAGGCCATTGTAGTTATTGGTTTCGAGTACCAGACTTGCGAAAATTTTGATGGTTTCTCAACCATTCCTTAATTTCAAACTCCCATATCTCGCGAACGGATTGACCAACTCCCGAAGTTCCTGTTGCTTCTGAAAGTAGAAACTCGCCCCATTACAATGGTGTGTGTACTTTTCCCCTAACCCATAGTAGTTATGGGATTCGAGTATCAGACTTGCGAAAATTTTGATGGTTTTTCAACCACTCCTTCACTTCAAACTCCCATATCTCGCGAACGGATTGACGAACTCGAGAAATTCCTATTGCATCTGAAAGTAGAAACTCGCCCGATTACAAGGGTATGTGTATTTTTCCCCTAGGACTTTGTAGTTATTGGTTTCGGGAATCAGACTTGCGAAAATTTTGATGGTTGCTCAACCAATCCTTAACTTCAAACTCCCATATCTCGCGAACGAATTGACGACCACGAGAAATTCCTATTGCATCTGAAAGCAGAAACTCGCCCGATTGCAAGGGTACGTGTATTTTTGCCCTAGGCCATAGTAGTTATTGGTTTCGAGTATCAGACATGCGAAAATTTTGATGGTGTCTCAACCATTCCTTAACTTCAAACTCCCATATCTCGCGAACGGATGGACGAACACGAGAAATTCCTGTTTCATCTGAAAGTAGAAATACGCCCGATTACAACGGTATGTGTATTTTTCCCCTAAGCCATTGTAGTTATTGGTTTCGAGTATCACACGTGCGAAAATTTTTATGGTTGCTCAACCATTCCTTAACTTCAAACTCCCATATCTCGCGAACGAATTGACGAACGCGAGAAATTCTTGTTGCATCTGAAAGCAGAAACTCGCCCGATTACACGGTATGTGTATTTTTGTCCTAGGCCATAGTAGTTATTGGTTTCGAGTATCAGACTTGCGAAAATTTTGATGGTTTCTCAACCATTCCTTAGTTTCAAACTCCCGTATCACGCGAACGGATTGACGAACTCGAGAAATTCCTGTTGCATCTGAAAGCAGAAACTCGCGCGATTACAACAGTATGTGTATTTTTCCCCTAGGACTTTGTAGTTATTTGTTTCGGGTATTACACCTGCGAAAATTTTGATGGTTTCTCAACCATTCCTTAACTTCACACTCCCATATCTCGCGAACGGATTGACGAACACGAGAAATTCCTCTTGCATCTGAAAGTAGAAACTCGCCCGATTACAATGGTGTGTGTACTTTTCTCCTAGGCCATTCCAGTTATTGGTTTCGAGTATCAGACCAGCGAAAATTTTGATGGTTTCTCGACCATTCCTTAACTTCAAACTCCCATATCTCGCGAACGGATTGACGAACTCGAGAAATTCCTCTTGCATCTGAAAGTAGAAACTCGCCCGATTACAACGGTATGTGTATTTTTCCCCTAGGCCTCTGTAGTTATTGGTTTCGGGAATCAGACTTGCGAAAATTTTGATGGTTGCTCAACCAATCCTTAACTTCAAACTCCCATATCTCGCGAACGAATTGACGAACTCGAGAAATTCCTATTGCATCTGAAAGCAGAAACTCGCCCGATTACAACGGTATGTGTATTTTTGCCTTAGGCCTCTGTAGTTATTGGTGTCGAGTATCAGACTTGCGAAAATTTTGATGGTTTGTCAACCATTCCTTAACTTCAAACTCCCATATCTCGCGAACGAATTGACGAACTCGAGAAATTCCTATTGCATCTGAAAGCAGAAACTCGCCCGATTACAGCGGTGTGTGTATCTTTGCCCTAGGCCATAGTAGTTATTGGTTTCGAGTATCAGATAAGCGAAAATTTTGATGGTTTCTCAACCATTCCTTAACTTCAAACTCCCATATCGCGCGAACGGATTGACGAACACGAGAAATTCCTACTGCATCTGACAGCAGAAACTCGCCCGATTTCAACGGTATGTTTACTTTTCCCCCAGGCCATTCCAGTTATTGGTTTCGAGTATCAGACCAGCGAAAATTTTGATGGTTTCTCAACCATTCCTTAATTTCAAACTCCCATATCTCGCGAACGGATTGACGAACTCGACAAATTCTTCTTGCATCTGAAAGCAGAAACTCGCCCGATTACAACGGTATGTGTATTTTTCCCCTAGGCCATTGTAGTTATTGGTTTCGAGTATCAGACTTGCGAAAATTTTGATTGTTTCTCAACCATTCCTTAACTTCAAACTCACATATCTTGCGAACGGATAGACGAACTCGAGAAATTCCTGTTGCTTCTGAAAGTAGAAACTCGTCCCATTACAATGGTGTGTGTACTTTTCCCCTAACCCATAGTAGTTATGGGTTTCGAGTATCAGACTTGCGAAAATTTTGATGGTTTGTCAACCACTCCTTCACTTGAAACTCCCATATCTCGCGAACGGATTGACGAACTCGAGAAATTCCTATTGCATCTGAAAGCAGAAACTCGCCCGATTACAACGGTATGTGTATTTTTGCCCTAGGACTCTGTAGTTATTGGTTTCGAGTATCAGACTTGCGAAAATTTTGATGGTTTCTCACCCGTTCCTTAAATTCAAACTCCCATATCTCGCGAACGGATTGACGAACTCGACAAATTCTTCTTGCATCTGAAAGCAGAAACTCGCCCGATTACAACGGTATGTGTATTTTCCCCCTAGGCCATTGTAGTTATTGGTTTCGAGTATCAGACTTGCGAAAATTTTGATGGTTTCTCAACCATTCCTTAATTTCAAACTCCCATATCTCGCAAACGATTTGACGAACACGAGAAATTCCTGTTGCATCGGAAAGTGGAAACTCGCCCGATTTCAACGGTATGTGTACTTTTCCCCTAGGCCATTCCAGTTATTGGTTACGAGTATCAGACCAGCGAAAATTTTGATGGTTTCTCAACCATTCCTTAACTTCAAACTCCCATATCTCGCGAACGAATTGACGAACTCGAGAAATTCCTATTGCATCTGAAAGCAGAAACTCGCCCGATTACAACGGTATGTGTATTTTTGCCCTAGGCCTCTGTAGTTATTGGTTTCGAGTATCAGACTTGCGAAAATTTTGATGGTTTCCCAACCATTCCTTAATTTCAAACTCCCATATCTCGCGAACGGATTGGCGAACTCGAGAAATTCCTGTCGCATCTGAAAGTAGAAACTCGCCCCATTACAATGGTGTGTGTACTTTTCGCCTTAGGCCATTCCAGTTATTGGTTTCGAGTATCAGATCAGCCAAATTTTTGATGGTTTCTCAACCATTCCTTAACTTCAAACTCCCATATTAATGGAATGGATTGACGAACTCGAGAAATTCCTATTGCATCTGAAAGCAGAAACTCGCCCGATTACATCGGTGTGTGCATTTTTGCCCTAGGCCATAGTAGTTATTGGTTTCGAGTATCAGACTTGCGAAAATTTTTATGGTGGCTCAACCATTCCTTAACTTCAAACTCCCATATCTCGCGAACGAATTGACGAACTCGAGAAATTCTTGTTGCATCTGGAAGCAGAAACTCGCCCGATTACAACGGTATGTGTATTTTTCCCCTAGGCCATTGTAGTTATTGGTTTCGAGTATCAGACTTGCGAAAATTTTGATGGTTTCTCAACCATTCCTTAACTTCAAACTCCCATATCTTGCGAACGGATAGACGAACTCGAGAAATTCCTGTCTCATCTGAAAGTAGAAATTCGCCCGATTACAACGGTATGTGTATTTTTCCCCTAGGCCATTGTAGTTATTGGTTTCGAGTATCAGACTTGCGAAAATTTTGATGGTTTCTCAACCATTCCTTAATTTCAAACTCCCATATTATGCGAACGGATTGACGAACTCGAGAAATTCCTATTGCATCTGAAAGCAGAAACTCGCCCGACTTCAACGGTATGTATACTTTTCCCCTAGGCCATTCCAGTTATTGGTTACGAGTATCAGACCAGCGAAAATTTTGATGGTTTGTCAACCATTCCTTAACTTCAAACTCCCATATCTCGCGAACGGATTGACGAACTCGAGAAATTCCTATTGCATCTGAAAGCAGAAACTCGCCCGATTACATCGGTGTGTGCATTTTTGCCCTAGGCCATAGTAGTTATTGGTTTCGAGTATCAGACTTGCGAAAATTTTGATGGTTTCTCAACCATTCCTTAACTTCAAACTCCCATATCGCGCGAACGGATTGACGAACACGAGAAATTCCTACTGCATCTGACAGCAGAAACTCGCCCGATTTCAACGGTATGTTTACTTTTCCCCTAGGCCATTCCAGTTATTGGTTTCGAGTATCAGACCAGCGAAATTTTTGATGGTTTCTCAACCATTCCTTAACCTCAAACTCCCATATCTCGCGAACGGATTGACGAACTCGAGAAATTCCTGTTTCATCTGAAAGTAGAAACTCGCCCGATTACAACGGTATGTGTATTTTTCACCTAGGCCATTGTAGTTATTGGTTTCGAGTATCAGACTTGCGAAAATTTTGATGGTTTCTCAACCATTCCTTAACTTCAAACACCCATATCGCGCGAACGGATTGACGAACTCGAGAAATTCCTGTTGCATCTGAAAGTAGAAACTCGCCCGATTACAAGGGTATGTGTATTTTTCCCCTAGGACTTTGTAGTTATTGGTATCGGGAATCAGACTTGCGAAAATTTTAAGGTTGCACAACCATTCCTTAACTTCAAACTCCCATATCTTGCGAACGGATAGATGAACTCGAGAAATTCCTGTTTCATCTGAAAGTAGAAATTCGCCCGATTACAACGGTATGTGTATTTTTCCCCTAGGCCATTGTAGTTATTGGTTTCGAGTATCAGACTTGCGAAAATTTTGATGGTTTCTCAACCATTCCTTAATTTCAAACTCCCATATTATGCGAACGGATTGACGAACTCGAGAAATTCCTATTGCATCTGAAAGCAGAAACTCGCCCGATTTCAACGGTATGTGTACTTTTCCCCTAGGCCATTCCAGTTATTGGTTACGAGTATCAGACCAGCGAAAATTTTGATGGTTTCTCAACCATTCCTTAACTTCAAACTCCCATATCTCGCGAACGAATTGACGAACTCGCGAAATTCCTATTGCATCTGAAAGCAGAAACTCGCCCGATTACAACGGTATGTGTATTTTTGCCCTAGGCCTCTGTAGTTATTGGTTTCGAGTATCAGACTTGCGAAAATTTTGATGGTTTCTCAACCATTCCTTAATTTCAAACTCCCATGTCTCGCGAACGGATTGACGAACTCGCGAAGCTCCTGTTGCTTCTGAAAGTAGAAACTCGCCCCATTACAATGGTGTGTGTACTTTTCCCCTAACCCATAGTAGTTATAGGTTTCGAGTATCAGACTTGCGAAAATTTTGATGGTTTGTCAACCATTCCTTAACTTCAAACTCCCATATCTCGCGAACGGATTGACGAACTCGAGAAATTCCTATTGCATCTGAAAGCAGAAACTCGCCCGATTACAACGGTGTGTGTACTTTTGCCCTAGGCCTCTGTAGTTATTGGTTTCGAGTATCAGACTTGCGAAAATTTTGATGGTTTCTCAACCGTTCCTTAAATTCAAACTCCCATATCTCGCGAACGGATTGACGAACTCGAGAAATTCCTGTTGCATCTGAAAGTAGAAACTCGCCCGATTACAACGGTATGTGTATTTTTCCTCTAGGACTTTGTAGTTATTGGTTTCGGGAATCAGACTTGCGAAAATTTTAAGGTTGCACAACCATTCCTTAACTTCAAACTCCCGTATCTCGCGAACGAATTGACGAACTCGACAAATTCTTCTTGCATCTGAAAGCAGAAACTCGCCCGATTACAGCGGTGTGTGTATCTTTGCCCTAGGCCATAGTGGTTATTGGTTTCGAGTATCAGACTTGCGAAAATTTTGATGGTTTCTCAACCATTCCTTAATTTCAAACTCCCATATCTCGCGAACGGATTGACGAACTCGAGAAATTCCTGTTGCATCTGAAAGTAGAAACTCGCCCCATTACAATGGTGTGTGTACTTTTCCCCTTAGGCCATTCCAGTTATTGGTTTCGAGTATCAGACCAGCGAAATTTTTGATGGTTTCTCAACCATTCCTTAACTTCAAACTCCCATATCTCGCGAACGGATTGACGAACTCGAGAAATTCCTGTTTCATCTGAAAGTAGAAATTCGCCCGATTACAACGGTATGTGTATTTTTCCCCTAGGCCATTGTAGTTATTGGTTTCGAGTATCAGACTTGCGAAAATTTTGATGGTTTCTCAACCATTCCTTAACTTCAAACTCCCATATCTTGGGAACGGATAGACGAACTCGAGAAATTCCTGTTTCATCTGAAAGTAGAAATTCGCCCGATTACAACGGTATGTGTATTTTTCCCCTAGGCCATTGTAGTTATTGGTTTCGAGTATCAGACTTGCGAAAATTTTGATGGTTTCTCAACCATTCCTTAACTTCAAACTCCCATATCTCGCGAACGGATTGACGAACTCGCGAAGTTCCTGTTGCTTCTGAATGTAGAAACTCGTCCCATTACAATGGTGTGTGTACTTTTCCCCTAACCCATAGTAGTTATGGGTTTCGAGTATCAAACTTGCGAAAATTTTGATGGTTTGTCAACCACTCCTTCACTTGAAACTCCCATATCTCGCGAACGGATTGACGAACTCGAGAAATTCCTATTGCATCTGAAAGCAGAAACTCGCCCGATTACAACGGTATGTGTATTTTTGCCCTAGGCCTCTGTAGTTATTGGTTTCGAGTATCAGACTTGCGAAAATTTTGATGGTTTCTCACCCGTTCCTTAAATTCAAACTCCCATATCTCGCGAACGGATTGACGAACTCGAGAAATTCCTGTTGCATCTGAAAGTAGAAACTCGCCCGATTACAAGGGTATGTGTATTTTTCCCCTAGGCCATTGTAGTTATTGGTTTCGAATATCAGACATGCGAAAATTTTGATGGTTTCTCAACCATTCCTTAACTTCAAACTCCCATATTAATGGAACGGATTGACGAACTCGAGAAATTCCTATTGCATCTGAAAGCAGAAACTCGCCCGATTACATCGGTGTGTGCATTTTTGCCCTAGGCCATAGTAGTTATTGGTTTCGAGTATCAGACTTGCGAAAATTTTGATGGTTTCTCAACCATTCCTTAACTTCAAACTCCCATATTATGCGAACGGATTGACGAACTCGAGAAATTCCTATTGCATCTGAAAGCAGAAACTCGCCCGATTTCAACGGTATGTTTACTTTTCCCCTAGGGCATTCCAGTTATTGGTTTCGAGTATCAGACCAGCGAAAATTTTGATGGTTTCTCAACCATTCCTTAATTTCAAACTCCCATATCTCGCGAACGGATTGACGAACTCGACAAGTTCTTCTTGCATCTGAAAGCAGAAACTCGCCCGATTACAACGGTATGTGTATTTTTCCCCTAGGCCATTGTAGTTATTGGTTTCGAGTATCAGACTTGCGAAAATTTTGATGGTTTCTCAACCATTCCTTAACTTCAAACTCCCATATCTTGCGAACGGATAGACGAACTCGAGAAATTCCTGTTTCATCTGAAAGTAGAAATTCGCCCGGTTACAACGCTATGTGTATTTTTCCCCTAGGCCATTGTAGTTATTGGTTTCGAGTACCAGACTTGCGAAAATTTTGATGGTTTCTCAACCATTCCTTAATTTCAAACTCCCATATCTCGCGAACGGATTGACGAACTCCCGAACTTCCTGTTGCTTCTGAAAGTAGAAACTCGCCCCATTACAATGGTGTGTGTACTTTTCCCCTAACCCATAGTAGTTATGGGATTCGAGTATCAGACTTGCGAAAATTTTGATGGTTTGTCAACCACTCCTTCACTTCAAACTCCCATATCTCGCGAACGGATTGACGAACTCGAGAAATTCCTATTGCATCTGAAAGCAGAAACTCGCCCGATTACAACGGTATGTGTATTTTTGCCCTAGGCCATAGTAGTTATTGGTTTCGAGTATCAGACTTGCGAAAATTTTGATGGTTTCTCAACCATTCCTTAACTTCAAACTCCCATATCTCGCGAACGGATTGACGAACACGAGAAATTCCTATTGCATCTAACAGCAGAAACTCGCCCGATTTCAACGGTATGTGTACTTTTCCCCTAGGCCATTCCAGTTATTGGTTACGAGTATCAGACCAGCGAAAATTTTGATGGTTTCTCTACCATTCCCTAACTTCAAACTCCCATATCTCGCGAACGGATTGACGAACTCGCGAAGTTCCTGTTGCCCCTGAAAGTAGAAACTCGCCCCATTACAATGGTGTGTGTACTTTTCCCCTAGGCCATTCCAGTTATTCGTTTCCAGTATCAGACTTGCGAAATTTTTTATGGTGTCTCAACCATTCCTTAACTTCAAACTCCCATATCTCGCGAACGGATTGACGAACTCGAGTAATTCCTCTTGCATCTGAAAGTAGAAACTCGCCCGATTACAACGGTATGTGTATTTTTCCCGTAGGCATCTGCAGTTATCGGTTTCGGGAATCAGACATGCGAAAATTTTGATGGTTGCTCAACCAATCCTTAACTTCAAACTCCCGTATCTCGCGAACGAATTGACGAACTCGAGAAATTCCTATTGCATCTGAAAGCAGAAACTCGCCCGATTACAACCGTATGTGTATTTATGCCCTAGGCCTCTGTAGTTACTGGTTTCGAGTATCAGACTTGCGAAAATTTTGATGGTTTCTCAACCATTCCTTAATTTCAAACTCCCATATCTCGCGAACGGATTGAAGAACTCGCGAAGTTCCTGTTGCTTCTGAAAGTAGAAACTCGCCCCATTACAATGGTGTGTGTACTTTTCCCCTAACCCATAGTAGTTATGGGTTTCGAGTATCAGACTTGCGAAAATTTTGATGGTTTGTCAACCATTCCTTAACTTCAAACTCCCATATCTCGCGAACGGATTGACGAACTCGAGAAACTCCTATTGCATCTGAAAGCAGAAACTCGCCCGATTACAACGGTATGTGCATTTTTGCCCTAGGCCTCTGTGGTTATTGGTTTCGAGTATCAGACTTGCGAAAATTTTGATGGTTTCTCAACCGTTCCTTAAATTCAAACTCCGATATCTCGCGAACGGATTGACGAACTCGAGAAATTCCTGTTGCATCTGAAAGTAGAAACTCGCCCGATTACAAGGGTATGTGTATTTTTCCCCTAGGACTTTGTAGTTATTGGTTTCGGGAATCAGACTTGCGAAAATTTTGATGGTTGCTCAACCAATCCTTAACTTCAAACTCCTATATCTCGCGAACGAATTGACGACCACGAGAAATTCCTATTGCATCTGAAAGCAGAAACTCGCCCGATTGCAAGGGTACGTGTATTTTTGCCCTAGGCCATAGTAGTTATTGGTTTCGAGTATCAGACATGCGAAAATTTTGATGGTGTCTCAACCATTCCTTAACTTCAAACTCCCATATCTCGCGAACGGATTGACGAACTCGAGAAATTCCTCTTGCATCTGAAAGCAGAAACTCGCCCGATTACAACGGTATGTGCATTTTTGCCCTAGGCCTCTGTGGTTATTGGTTTCGAGTATCAGACTTGCGAAAATTTTTATGGTTGCTCAACCATTCCTTAACTTCAAACTCCCATATCTCGCGAACGAATTGACGAACGCGAGAAATTCTTGTTGCATCTGAAAGCAGAAACTCGCCCGATTACACGGTATGTGTATTTTTGCCCTAGGCCATAGTAGTTATTGGTTTCGAGTATCAGACTTGCGAAAATTTTGATGGTTTCTCAACCATTCCTTAGTTTCAAACTCCCGTATCACGCGAACGGATTGACGAACTCGAGAAATTCCTATTGCATCTGAAAGCAGAAACTCGCGCGATTACAACAGTATGTGTATTTTTTCCCTAGGACTTTGTAATTATTTGTTTCGGGTATTAGACCTGCGAAAATTTTGATGGTTTCTCAACCATTCCTTAACTTCACACTCCCATATCTCGCGAACGGATTGACGAACACGAGAAATTCCTCTTGCATCTGAAAGTAGAAACTCGCCCGATTACAATGGTGTGTGTACTTTTCCCCTAGGCCATTCCAGTTATTGGTTTCGAGTATCAGACCAGCGAAAATTTTGATGGTTTCTCGACCATTCCTTAACTTCAAACTCCCATATCTCGCGAACGGATTGACGAACTCGAGAAATTCCTCTTGCATCTGAAAGTAGAAACTCGCCCGATTACAACGGTATGTGTATTTTTCCCCTAGGCCTCTGTAGTTATTGGTTTCGGGAATCAGACTTGCGAAAATTTTGATGGTTGCTCAACCAATCCTTAACTTCAAACTCCCATATCTCGCGAACGAATTGACGAACTCGAGAAATTCCTATTGCATCTGAAAGCAGAAACTCGCCCGATTACAACGGTATGTGTATTTTTGCCTTAGGCCTCTGTAGTTATTGGTTTCGAGTATCAGACTTGCGAAAATTTTGATGGTGTGTCAACCATTCCTTAACTTCAAACTCCCATATCTCGCGAACGAATTGACGAACTCGAGAAATTCTTGTTGCATCTGAAAGCAGAAATTCGCCGGATTACAGCGGTATGTGTATTTTTGCCCTAGGCCATAGTAATTATTGGTTTCGAGTATCAGACTTGCGAAAATTTTGATGGTTTGTCAACCATTCCTTAACTTCAAACTCCCATATCTCGCGAACGAATTGACGAACGCGAGAAATTCTTGTTGCATCTGAAAGCAGAAACTCGCCCCATTACAATGGTGTGTGTACTTTTCCCCTAGGCCATTCCAGTTATTCGTTTGCAGTATCAGACTTGCGAAATTTTTTATGGTGTCTCAACCATTCCTTAACTTCAAACTCCCATATCTCGCGAACGGATTGACGAACTCGAGAAATTCCTATTGCATCTGACAGCAGAAACTCGCCCGATTTCAACGGTATGTGCATGTTTCCCCTAGGCCTTTGTAGTTATTGGTTTCGGGAATCAGACTTGCGAAAATTTTGATGGTTGCTCAACCATTCCTTAACTTCAAACTCCCATATCTCGCGAACGAATTGACGAACTCGCGAAATTCTTGTTGCATCTGAAAGCAGAAACTCGCCCGATTACAGCGGTGTGTGTATTTTTGCCCTAGGCCATAGTAGTTATTGGTTTCGAGTATCAGACGTGCGAAAATTTTGATGGTTTCTCAACCATTCCTTAACTTCACACTCCCATATCACGCGAACGGATTGACGAACTCGAGAAATTCCTATTGCATCTGAAAGCAGAAACTCGCGCGATTACAACAGTATGTGTATTTTTCCCCTAGGCCTTTGTAGTTATTTGTTTCGAGTACTAGACCTGCGAAAATTTTGATGGTTTCTCAACCATTCCTTAACTTCACACTCCCATATCTCGCGAACGGATTGACGAACTCCCGAAGTTCCTGTTGCATCTGAAAGTAGAAACTCGCCCCATTACAACGGTGTGTGTACTTTTCCCCTTAGGCCATTCCAGTTATTGGTTTCGAGTATCAGACCAGCGAAATTTTTGATGGTTTCTCAACCATTCCTTAACTTCAAACTCCCATATCTCGCGAACGGATTGACGAACTCGAGAAATTCCTGTTTCATCTGAATGTAGAAACTCGCCCGATTACAACGGTATGTGTATTTTCCCCTAGGCCATTGTAGTTATTGGTTTCGAATATCAGACATGCGAAAATTTTGATGGTTTCTCAACCATTCCTTAACTTCAAACTCCCATATTAATGGAACGGATTGACGAACTCGAGAAATTCCTATTGCATCTGAAAGCAGAAACTCGCCCGATTACATCGGTGTGTGCATTTTTGCCCTAGGCCATAGTAGTTATTGGTTTCGAGTATCAGACTTGCGAAAATTTTGATGGTTTCTCAACCATTCCTTAACTTCAAACTCCCATATTATGCGAACGGATTGACGAACTCGAGAAATTCCTATTGCATCTGAAAGCAGAAACTCGCCCGATTACATCGGTGTGTGCATTTTTGCCCTAGGCCATAGTAGTTACTGGTTTCGAGTATCAGACTTGCAAAAATTTTGATGGTTTCTCAACCATTCCTTAACTTCAAACTCCCATATCGCGCGAACGGATTGACGAACACGAGAAATTCCTACTGCATCTGAAAGCAGAAACTCGCCCGATTTCAACGGTATGTTTACTTTTCCCCTAGGCCATTCCAGTTATTGGTTTCGAGTATCAGACCAGCGAAAATTTTGATGGTTTCTCAACCATTCCTTAACTTCAAACTCCCATATCTCGCGAACGGATTGACGAACTCGACAAGTTCTTCTTGCATCTGAAAGCAGAAACTCGCCCGATTACAACGGTATGTGTATTTTTCCCCTAGGCCATTGTAGTTATTGGTTTCGAGTATCAGACTTGCGAAAATTTTGATCGTTTCTCAACCATTCCTTAACTTCAAACTCCCATATTATGCGAACGGATTGACGAACTCGAGAAATTCCTATTGCATCTGAAAGCAGAAACTCGCCCGATTACATCGGTATATGTATTTTTGCCCTAGGCCATAGTAGTTTCTGGTTTCGAGTTTCAGACTTGCGAAAATTTTGATGGTTTCTCAACCATTCCTTAACTTGAAACTCCCATATCTCGCGAACGGATTGACGTACACGAGAAATTCCTATTGCATCTAACAGCAGAAACTCGCCCGATTTCAACGGTATGTGTACTTTTCCCCTAGGCCATTCCAGTTATTGGTTACGAGTATCAGACCAGCGAAAATTTTGATGGTTTCTCAACCATTCCCTAACTTCAAACTCCCATATCTCGCGAACGGATTGACGAACTCGCGAAGTTCCTGTTGCCTCTGAAAGTAGAAACTCGCCCCATTACAATGGTGTGTGTACTTTTCCCCTAACCCATAGTAGTTATGGGATTCGAGTATCAGACTTGCGAAAATTTTGATGGTTTGTCAACCACTCCTTCACTTCAAACTCCCATATCTCGCGAACGGATTGACGAACTCGAGAAATTCCTATTGCATCTGAAAGCAGAAACTCGCCCGATTACAACGGTATGTGTATTTTTGCCCTAGGCCATAGTAGTTATTGGTTTCGAGTATCAGACTTGCGAAAATTTTGATGGTTTCTCAACCATTCCTTAACTTCAAACTCCCATATCTCGCGAACGGATTGACGAACACGAGAAATTCCTATTGCATCTAACAGCAGAAACTCGCCCGATTTCAACGGTATGTGTACTTTTCCCCTAGGCCATTCCAGTTATTGGTTACGAGTATCAGACCAGCGAAAATTTTGATGGTTTCTCTACCATTCCCTAACTTCAAACTCCCATATCTCGCGAACGGATTGACGAACTCGCGAAGTTCCTGTTGCCCCTGAAAGTAGAAACTCGCCCCATTACAATGGTGTGTGTACTTTTCCCCTAGGCCATTCCAGTTATTCGTTTCCAGTATCAGACTTGCGAAATTTTTTATGGTGTCTCAACCATTCCTTAACTTCAAACTCCCATATCTCGCGAACGGATTGACGAACTCGAGTAATTCCTCTTGCATCTGAAAGTAGAAACTCGCCCGATTACAACGGTATGTGTATTTTTCCCGTAGGCATCTGCAGTTATCGGTTTCGGGAATCAGACATGCGAAAATTTTGATGGTTGCTCAACCAATCCTTAACTTCAAACTCCCGTATCTCGCGAACGAATTGACGAACTCGAGAAATTCCTATTGCATCTGAAAGCAGAAACTCGCCCGATTACAACCGTATGTGTATTTATGCCCTAGGCCTCTGTAGTTACTGGTTTCGAGTATCAGACTTGCGAAAATTTTGATGGTTTCTCAACCATTCCTTAATTTCAAACTCCCATATCTCGCGAACGGATTGAAGAACTCGCGAAGTTCCTGTTGCTTCTAAAAGTAGAAACTCGCCCCATTACAATGGTGTGTGTACTTTTCCCCTAACCCATAGTAGTTATGGGTTTCGAGTATCAGACTTGCGAAAATTTTGATGGTTTGTCAACCATTCCTTAACTTCAAACTCCCATATCTCGCGAACGGATTGACGAACTCGAGAAACTCCTATTGCATCGGAAAGCAGAAACTCGCCCGATTACAACGGTATGTGCATTTTTGCCCTAGGCCTCTGTGGTTATTGGTTTCGAGTATCAGACTTGCGAAAATTTTGATGGTTTCTCAACCGTTCCTTAAATTCAAACTCCGATATCTCGCGAACGGATTGACGAACTCGAGAAATTCCTGTTGCATCTGAAAGTAGAAACTCGCCCGATTACAAGGGTATGTGTATTTTTCCCCTAGGACTTTGTAGTTATTGGTTTCGGGAATCAGACTTGCGAAAATTTTGATGGTTGCTCAACCAATCCTTAACTTCAAACTCCTATATCTCTCGAACGAATTGACGACCACGAGAAATTCCTATTGCATCTGAAAGCAGAAACTCGCCCGATTGCAAGGGTACGTGTATTTTTGCCCTAGGCCATAGTAGTTATTGGTTTCGAGTATCAGACATGCGAAAATTTTGATGGTGTCTCAACCATTCCTTAACTTCAAACTCCCATATCTCGCGAACGGATTGACGAACTCGAGAAATTCCTCTTGCATCTGAAAGCAGAAACTCGCCCGATTACAACGGTATGTGCATTTTTGCCCTAGGCCTCTGTGGTTATTGGTTTCGAGTATCAGACTTGCGAAAATTTTTATGGTTGCTCAACCATTCCTTAACTTCAAACTCCCATATCTCGCGAACGAATTGACGAACGCGAGAAATTCTTGTTGCATCTGAAAGCAGAAACTCGCCCGATTACACGGTATGTGTATTTTTTGCCCTAGGCCATAGTAGTTATTGGTTTCGAGTATCAGACTTGCGAAAATTTTGATGGTTTCTCAACCATTCCTTAGTTTCAAACTCCCGTATCACGCGAACGGATTGACAGAACTCGAGAAATTCCTATTGCATCTGAAAAGCAGAAACTCGCGCGATTACAACAGTATGTGTATTTTTTCCCTAGGACTTTGTAGTTATTTGTTTCGGGTATTAGACCTGCGAAAATTTGATGGTTTCTCAACCATTCCTTAACTTCACACTCCCATATCTCGCGAACGGATTGACGAACACGAGAAATTCCTCTTGCATCTGAAAGTAGAAACCTCGCCCGATTACAATGGTGTGTGTACTTTTCCCCTAGGCCATTCCAGTTATTGGTTTCGAGTATCAGACCAGCGAAAATTTTGATGGTTTCTCGACCATTCCTTAACTTCAAACTCCCATATCTCGCGAACGGATTGACGAACTCGAGAAATTCCTCTTGCATCTGAAAGTAGAAACTCGCCCGATTACAACGGTATGTGTATTTTTCCCCTAGGCCTCTGTAGTTATTGTTTCGGGAATCAGACTTGCGAAAATTTTGATGGTTGCTCAACCAATCCTTAACTTCAAACTCCCATATCTCACGAACGAATTGACGAACTCGAGAAATTCCTATTGCATCTGAAAGCAGAAACTCGCCCGATTACAACGGTATGTGTATTTTTGCCTTAGGCCTCTGTAGTTATTGGTTTCGAGTATCAGACTTGCGAAAATTTTGATGGTGTGTCAACCATTCCTTAACTTCAAACTCCCATATCTCGCGAACGAATTGACGAACTCGAGAAATTCTTGTTGCATCTGAAAGCAGAAATTCGCCGGATTACAGCGGTATGTGTATTTTTGCCCTAGGCCATAGTAATTATTGGTTTCGAGTATCAGACTTGCGAAAATTTTGATGGTTTGTCAACCATTCCTTAACTTCAAACTCCCATATCTCGCGAACGAATTGACGAACGCGAGAAATTCTTGTTGCATCTGAAAGCCGAAACTCGCCCCATTACAATGGTGTGTGTACTTTTCCCCTAGGCCATTCCAGTTATTCGTTTGCAGTATCAGACTTGCGAAATTTTTTATGGTGTCTCAAACCATTCCTTAACTTCAAACTCCCATATCTCGCGAACGGATTGACGAACTCGAGAAATTCCTATTGCATCTGACAGCAGAAACTCGCCCGATTTCAACGGTATGTGCATGTTTCCCCTAGGCCTTGTAGTTATTGGTTTCGGGAATCAGACTTGCGAAAATTTTGATGGTTGCTCAACCATTCCTTAACTTCAAAACTCCCATATCTCGCGAACGAATTGACGAACTCGCGAAATTCTTGTTTGCATCTGAAAGCAGAAACTCGCCCGATTACAGCGGTGTGTGTATTTTTGCCCTAGGCCATAGTAGTATTTGGTTTCGAGTATCAGACGTGCGAAAATTTTGATGGTTTCTCAACCATTCCTTAACTTCACACTCCCATATCACGCGAACGGATTGACGAACTCGAGAAATTCCTATTGCATCTGAAAGCAGAAACTCGCGCGATTACAACAGTATGTGTATTTTTCCCCTAGGCCTTTGTAGTTATTTGTTTCGAGTACTAGACCTGCGAAAATTTTGATGGTTTCTCAACCATTCCTTAACTTCACACTCCCATATCTCGCGAACGGATTGACGAACTCCCGAAGTTCCTGTTGCATCTGAAAGTAGAAACTCGCCCCATTACAACGGTGTGTGTACTTTTCCCCTTAGGCCATTCCAGTTATTGGTTTCGAGTATCAGACCAGCGAAATTTTTGATGGTTTCTCAACCATTCCTTAACTTCAAACTCCCATATCTCGCGAACGGATTGACGAACTCGAGAAATTCCTGTTTCATCTGAATGTAGAAACTCGCCCGATTACAACGGTATGTGTATTTTCCCCTAGGCCATTGTAGTTATTGGTTTCGAATATCAGACATGCGAAAATTTTGATGGTTTCTCAACCATTCCTTAACTTCAAACTCCCATATTAATGGAACGGATTGACGAACTCGAGAAATTCCTATTGCATCTGAAAGCAGAAACTCGCCCGATTACATCGGTGTGTGCATTTTTGCCCTAGGCCATAGTAGTTATTGGTTTCGAGTATCAGACTTGCGAAAATTTTGATGGTTTCTCAACCATTCCTTAACTTCAAACTCCCATATTATGCGAACGGATTGACGAACTCGAGAAATTCCCTATTGCATCTGAAAGCAGAAACTCGCCCGATTACATCGGTGTGTGCATTTTTGCCCTAGGCCATAGTAGTTACTGGTTTCGAGTATCAGACTTGCAAAAATTTTGATGGTTTCTCAACCATTCCTTAACTTCAAACTCCCATATCGCGCGAACGGATTGACGAACACGAGAAATTCCTACTGCATCTGAAAGCAGAAACTCGCCCGATTTCAACGGTATGTTTACTTTTCCCCTAGGCCATTCCAGTTATTGGTTTCGAGTATCAGACCAGCGAAAATTTTGATGGTTTCTCAACCATTCCTTAATCAAACTCCCATATCTCGCGAACGGATTGACGAACTCGACAAGTTCTTCTTGCATCTGAAAGCAGAAACTCGCCCGATTACAACGGTATGTGTATTTTTCCCCTAGGCCATTGTAGTTATTGGTTTCGAGTATCAGACTTGCGAAAATTTTGATGGTTTCTCAACCATTCCTTAACTTCAAACTCCCATATCTTGCGAACGGATAGACGAACTCGAGAAATTCCTGTTTCATCTGAAAGTAGAAATTCGCCCGGTTACAAAGGTATGTGTATTTTTCCCCTAGGCCATTGTAGTTATTGGTTTCGAGTATCAGACTTGCGAAAATTTTGATGGTTTCTCAACCATTCCTTAATTTCAAACTCCCATATCTCGCGAACGGATTGACGAACTCCCGAAGTTCCTGTTGCTTCTGAAAGTAGAAACTCGACCCATTACAATGGTGTGTGTACTTTTCCCCTAACCCATAGTAGTTATGGGATTCGAGTATCAGACTTGCGAAAATTTTGATGGTTTGTCAACCACTCCTTCACTTCAAACTCCCATATCTCGCGAACGGATTGACGAACTCGAGAAATTCCTATTGCATCTGAAAGCAGAAACTCGCCCGATTACAACGGTATGTGTATTTTTGCCCTAGGCCATAGTAGTTATTGGTTTCGAGTATCAGACTTGCGAAAATTTTGATGGTTTCTCAACCATTCCTTAATTTCAAACTCCCATATCTCGCGAACGGATTGACGAACTCGAGAAATACCTGTTGCATCTGAAAGTAGAAACTCGCCCCATTACAATGGTGTGTGTACTTTTCCCCTAGGCCATTCCAGTTATTGGTTTCGAGTATCCGACCAGCGAAATTTTTGATGGTTTCTCAAACATTCCTAAACTTCAAACTCCCATATCTCGCGAACGGATTGACGAACTCGAGAAATTCCTGTTTCATCTGAAAGTAGAAGCTCGCCCGATTACAACGGTATGTGTATTTTTCCCCTAGGCCATTGTAGTTATTGGTTTCGAATATCAGACATTCGAAAATTTTGATCGTTTCTCAACCATTCCTTAACTTCAAACTCCCATATTATGCGAACGGATTGACGAACTCGAGAAATTCCTATTGCATCTGAAAGCAGAAACTCGCCCGATTACATCGGTATATGTATTTTTGCCCTAGGCCATAGTAGTTTCTGGTTTCGAGTTTCAGACTTGCGAAAATTTTGATGGTTTCTCAACCATTCCTTAACTTGAAACTCCCATATCTCGCGAACGGATTGACGTACACGAGAAATTCCTATTGCATCTAACAGCAGAAACTCGCCCGATTTCAACGGTATGTGTACTTTTCCCCTAGGCCATTCCAGTTATTGGTTACGAGTATCAGACCAGCGAAAATTTTGATGGTTTCTCAACCATTCCCTAACTTCAAACTCCCATATCTCGCGAACGGATTGACGAACTCGCGAAGTTCCTGTTGCCTCTGAAAGTAGAAACTCGCCCCATTACAATGGTGTGTGTACTTTTCCCCTAGGCCATTCCAGTTATTCGTTTCCAGTATCAGACTTGCGAAATTTTTTATGGTGTCTCAACCATTCCTTAACTTCAAACTCCCATATCTCGCGAACGGATGGACGAACTCGAGAAATTCCTGTTTCATCTGAAAGTAGAAATCCGCCCGATTACAACGGTATGTGTATTTTTCCCCTAGGCCATTGTAGTTATTGGTTTCGAGTATCACACCTGCGAAAATTTTTATTGTTGCTCAACCATTCCTTAACTTCAAACTCCCATATCTCGCGAACGGATTGACGAACACGAGAAATTCCTCTTGCATCTGAAAGTAGAAACTCGCCCGATTACAACGGTATGTGTATTTTTCCCGTAGGCATCTGCAGTTATCGGTTTCGGGAATCAGACATGCGAAAATTTTGATGGTTGCTCAACCAATCCTTAACTTCAAACTCCCGTATCTCGCGAACGAATTGACGAACTCGAGAAATTCCTATTGCATCTGAAAGCAGAAACTTGCCCGATTACAACGGTATGTGTATTTTTGCCCTAGGCCTCTGTAGTTATTGGTTTCGAGTATCAGACTTGCGAAAATTTTGATGGTTTCTCAACCATTCCTTAATTTCAAACTCCCATATCTCGCGAACGGATTGAAGAACTCGCGAAGTTCCTGTTGCTTCTGAAAGCAGAAACTCGCCCGATTACAACGGTATGTGTATTTTTGCCCTAGGCCTCTGTGGTTATTGGTTTCGAGTATCAGACTTGCGAAAATTTTGATGGTTTCTCAACCGTTCCTTAAATTCAAACTCCCATATCTCGCGTACGGATTGACGAACTCGAGAAATTCCTGTTGCATCTGAAAGTAGAAACTCGCCCGATTACAAGGGTATGTGTATTTTTCCCCTAGGACTTTGTAGTTATTGGTTTCGGGAATCAGACTTGCGAAAATTTTGATGGTTGCACAACCATTCCTTAACTTCAAACTCCCATATCTCGCGAACGAATTGACGAACTCGAGAAATTCTTGTTGGATCTGAAAGCAGAAATTCGCCGGATTACAGCGTTACGTGTATATTTGCGCTAGGCCATAGTAGTTATTGGTTTCGAGTATCAGACTTGCGAAAATTTTGATGGTTTCTCAACCATTCCTTAATTTCAAACTCCCATATCTCGCGAACGGATCGACGAACTCGCGAAGATCCTGTTGCTTCTGAAAGTAGAAACTCGCCCCATTACAATGGTGTGTGTACTTTTCCCCTACGCCATTGTAGTTATTGGTTTCGAGTATCACACGTGCGAAAATTTTTATGGTTGCTCAACCATTCCTTAACTTCAAACTCCCATATCTCGCGAACGAATTGACGAACGCGAGAAATTCTTATTGCATCTGAAAGCAGAAACTCGCCCGATTACACGGTATGTGTATTTTTGCCCTAGGCCATAGTAGTTATTGGTTTCGAGTATCAGACTCGCGAAAATTTTGATGGTTTCTCAACCATTCCTTAGTTTCAAACTCCCGTATCACGCGAACGGATTGATGAACTCGATAAATTCCTATTGCATCTGAAAGCAGAAACTCGCGCGATTACAACAGTATGTGTATTTATCCCCTAGGCCTTTGTAGTTATTTGTTTCGGGTATTAGACCTGCGAAAATTTTGATGGTTTCTCAACCATTCCTTAACTTCACACTCCCATATCTCGCGAACGGATTGACGAACACGAGAAATTCCTCTTGCATCTGAAAGTAGAAACTCGCCCGATTACAATGGTGTGTGTACTTTTCCCCTAGGCCATTCCAGTTATTCGTTTCCAGTATCAGACTTGCGAAATTTTTTATGGTGTCTCAACTATTCCTTAACTTCAAACTCTCATATCTCGCGAACGGATTGACGAACTCGAGAAATTCCTATTGCATCTGACAGCAGAAACTCGCCCGATTTCAACGGTATGTGTACTTTTCCCCTAGGCCATTCCAGTTATTGGTTTCGAGTATCAGACCAGCGAAAATTTTGATGGTTTCTCACCCATTCCCTAACTTCAAACTCCCATATCTCGCGAACGGATTGACGAACTCCAGAAATTCCTGTTGCATCGGAAAGTAGAATCTCGCCCGATTACATCGGTATGTGTATTTTTCCCCTAGGCCTTTGTAGTTATTGGTTTCGGGAATCAGACTTGCGAAAATTTTGATGGTTGCTCAACCATTTCTTAACTTCAAACTCCCATATCTCGCGAACGAATTGACGAACTCGAGAAATTCCTGTTGCATCTGAAAGCAGAAAGTCGCCCGATTACAACGGTATGTGTATTTTTGCCCTAGGCCATAGTAGTTATTGGTTTCGAGTATCAGACTTGCGAATATTTTGATGGTTTCTCAACCATTCCTCAACTTCAAACTCCCATATCTCGCGAACGGATTGACGAACACGAGAAATTCCTATTGCATCTGAAAGCAGAAACTCGCCCGATTTCAATGGTATGTGTACTTTTCCCCTAGGCCTTTGTAGTTATTGGTTTCGGGAATCAGACTTGCGAAAATTTTGATGGTTGCTCAACCATTCCTTAACTTCAAACTCCCATATCTCGCGAACGAATTGACGAACTCGAGAAATTCCTATTGCATCTGAAAGCAGAAACTCGCCCGATTACAACGGTATGTGTATTTTTGCCCTAGGCCTCTGTAGTTATTGGTTTCGAGTATCAGACATGCGAAAATTTTGATGGTTTCTCAACCGTTCCTTAAATTCAAACTCCCATATCTCGCGAACGGATTGACGAACTCGAGAAATTCCTGTTGCATCTGAAAATAGAAAATCGCCCGATTACAAGGGTATGTGTATTTTTCCCCTAGGACTTTGTAGTTATAGGTTTCGGGAATCAGACTTGCGAAAATTTTGATGGTTGCACAACCATTCCTTAACTTCAAACTCCCATATCTCGCGAACGAATTGACGAACTCTAGAAATTCCTATTGCATCTGAAAGCAGAAACTCGCCCGATTACAACGGTATGTGTAATTTTGCCCTAGGCCTCTGTAGTTATTGGTTTCGAGTATCAGACTTGCGAAAATTTTGATGGTTTCTCAACCATTCCTTAACTTCAAACTCCCATATCTCGCGAACGGATTGAAGAACACGAGAAATTCCTATTGCATCTGACAGCAGAAACTCGCCCGATTTCAACGGTATGTGTACTTTTCCCCTAGGCCACTCCAGTTATTGGTTTCGAGTATCAGACCAGCGAAAATTTTGATGGTTTCTCACCCATTCCCTAACTTCAAACTCCCATATCTCGCGAACGGATTGACGAACACGAGAAATTCCTATTGCATCTGACAGCAGAAACTCGTCCGATTTCAACGGTATGTGTACTTTTCCCCTAGGCCATTCCAGTTATTGGTTTCGAGTATCAGACCAGCGAAAATTTTAATGGTTTCTCAACCATTCCTTAACTTCAAACTCCCATATCTCGCGAACGGATTGAAGAACACGAGAAATTCCTATTGCATCTGAAAGCAGAAACTCGCCCGATTACAGCGGTGTGTGTATTTTTGCTCTAGGCCATAGTACTTATTGGTTTCGAGTATCAGACTTGCGAAAATTTTGATGGTTTCTCAACCATTCCTTAATTTCAAACTCCCATATCTCGCGAACGGATTGACGAACACGAGAAATTCCTATTGCATCTGAAATCAGAAACTCGCCCGATTTCAACGGTATGTGTATTTTTCCCCTAGGCCTTTGTAGTTATTGGTTTCGGGAATCAGGCTTGCGAAAATTTTGATGGTTGCTCAACCATTCCTTAACTTCAAACTCCCATATCTCGCGAAGGAATTGACGAACTCGAGAAATTCTTATTGCATCTGAAAGCAGAAACTCGCCCGATTACAACGGTATGCGTATTTTTGCCCTAGGCCATAGTAGTTATTGGTTTCGAGTATCAGACTTGCGAAAATTTTGATGGTTTCTCAACCATTCCTTAACTTCAAACTCCCATATCTCGCGAACGGATTGACGAACACGAGAAATTCCTATTGCATCTGACAGCAGAAACTCGTCCGATTTCAACGGTATGTGTACTTTTCCCCTAGGCCATTCCAGTTATTGGTTTCGAGTATCAGACCAGCGAAAATTTTGATGGTTTCTCAACCATTCCTTAACTTCAATCTCCCATATCTCGCGAACGGATTGACGAAATCGAGAAATTCCTGTTTCATCTGAAAGTAGAAACTCGCCCGATTACAACGGTATGTGTATTTTTCCCCTAGGCCTTTGTATTTATTGGTTTCGGGAATCAGGCTTGCGAAAATTTTGATGGTTGCTCAACCATTCCTTAACTTCAAACTCCCATATCTCGCGAAGGAATTGACGAACTCGGGAAATTCTTATTGCATCTGAAAGCAGAAACTCGCCCGATTACAACGGTATGTGTATTTTTGCCCTAGGCCATAGTAGTTATTGGTTTCGAGTATCAGACTTGCGAAAATTTTGATGGTTTCTCAACCATTCCTTAACTTCAAACTCCCATATCTCGCGAACGGATTGACGAACACGAGAAATTCCTATTGCATCTGACAGCAGAAACTCGCCCGATTTCAAAGGTATGTGTATTTTTCCCCTAGGCCTTTGTAGTTATTGGTTTCGGGAATCAGGCTTGCGAAAATTTTGATGGTTGCTCAACCATTCCTTAACTTCAAACTCCCATATCTCGCGAAGGAATTGACGAACTCGAGAAATTCTTATTGCATCTGAAAGCAGAAACTCGCCCGATTACAACGGTATGCGTATTTTTGCCCTAGGCCATAGTAGTTATTGGTTTCGAGTATCAGACTTGCGAAAATTTTGATGGTTTCTCAACCATTCCTTAACTTCAAACTCCCATATCTCGCGAACGGATTGACGAACACGAGAAATTCCTATTGCATCTGACAGCAGAAACTCGCCCGATTTCAACGGTATTTGTACTTTTCCCCTAGGCCATTCCAGTTATTGGTTTCGAGTATCAGACCAGCGAAAATTTTGATGGTTTCTCAACCATTCCTTAACTTCAAACTCCCATATCTCGCGAACGGATTGACGAAATCGAGAAATTCCTGTTTCATCTGAAAGTAGAAACTCGCCCGATTACAACGGTATGTGTATTTTTCCCCTAGGCCTTTGTAGTTATTGGTTTCGGGAATCAGGCTTGCGAAAATTTTGATGGTTGCTCAACCATTCCTTAACTTCAAACTCCCATATCTCGCGAAGGAATTGACGAACACGAGAAATTCCTATTGCATCTGACAGCAGAAACTCGCCCGATTTCAACGGTATGTGTACTTTTCCCCTAGGCCATTCCAGTTATTGGTTTCGAGTATCAGACCAGCGAAAATTTTGATGGTTTCTCAACCATTCCTTAACTTCAAACTCCCATATCTCGCGAACGGATTGACGAAATCGAGAAATTCCTGTTTCATCTGAAAGTAGAAACTCGCCCGATTACAACGGTATGTGTATTTTTCCCCTAGGCCTTTGTAGTTATTGGTTTCGGGAATCAGGCTTGCGAAAATTTTGATGGTTGCTCAACCATTCCTTAACTTCAAACTCCCATATCTCGCGAAGGAATTGACGAACTCGGGAAATTCTTATTGCATCTGAAAGCAGAAACTCGCCCGATTACAACGGTATGTGTATTTTTGCCCTAGGCCATAGTAGTTATTGGTTTCGAGTATCAGACTTGCGAAAATTTTGATGGTTTCTCAACCATTCCTTAACTTCAAACTCCCATATCTCGCGAACGGATTGACGAACACGAGAAATTCCTATTGCATCTGACAGCAGAAACTCGCCCGATTTCAACGGTATGTGTATTTTTCCCCTAGGCCTTTGTAGTTATTGGTTTCGGGAATCAGGCTTGCGAAAATTTTGATGGTTGCTCAACCATTCCTTAACTTCAAACTCCCATATCTCGCGAAGGAATTGACGAACTCGAGAAATTCTTATTGCATCTGAAAGCAGAAACTCGCCCGATTTCAACGGTATGTGTACTTTTCCCCTAGGCCATTCCAGTTATTGGTTTCGAGTATCAGACCAGCGAAAATTTTGATGGTTTCTCAACCATTCCTTAACTTCAAACTCCCATATCTCGCGAACGGATTGACGAAATCGAGAAATTCCTGTTTCATCTGAAAGTAGAAACTCGCCCGATTACAACGGTATGTGTATTTTTCCCCTAGGCCTTTGTAGTTATTGGTTTCGGGAATCAGGCTTGCGAAAATTTTGATGGTTGCTCAACCATTCCTTAACTTCAAACTCCCATATCTCGCGAAGGAATTGACGAACTCGGGAAATTCTTATTGCATCTGTAAGCAGAAACACGCCCGATTACAACGGTATGTGTATTTTTGCCCTAGGCCATAGTAGTTATTGGTTTCGAGTATCAGACTTGCGAAAATTTTGATGGTTTCTCAACCATTCCTTAACTTCAAACTCCCATATCTCGCGAACGGATTGACGAACACGAGAAATTCCTATTGCATCTGACAGCAGAAACTCGCCCGATTTCAACGGTATGTGTTCTTTTCCCCTAGGCCATTCCAGTTATTGGTTTCGAGTATCAGACCAGCGAAAATTTTGATGGTTTCTCAACCATTCCTTAACTTCAAACTCCCATATCTCGCGAACGGATTGACGAAATCGAGAAATTCCTGTTTCATCTGAAAGTAGAAACTCGCCCGATTACAACGGTATGTGTATTTTTCCCCTAGGCCTTTGTAGTTATTGGTTTCGGGAATCAGGCTTGCGAAAATTTTGATGGTTGCTCAACCATTCCTTAACTTCAAACTCCCATATCTCGCGAAGGAATTGACGAACTCGAGAAATTCTTATTGCATCTGAAAGCAGAAACTCGCCCGATTACAACGGTATGTGTATTTTTGCCCTAGGCCATAGTAGTTATTGGTTTCGAGTATCAGACTTGCGAAAATTTTGATGGTTTCTCAACCATTACTTAACTTCAAACTCCCATATCTCGCGAACGGATTGACGAACACGAGAAATTCCTATTGCATCTGACAGCAGAAACTCGCCCGATTTCAACGGTATGTGTACTTTTCCCCTAGGCCATTCCAGTTATTGGTTTCGAGTATCAGACCAGCGAAAATTTTGATGGTTTCTCACCCATTCCCTAACTTCAAACTCCCATATCTCGCGAACGGATTGACGAACTCCAGAAATTCCTGTTGCATCTGAAAGTAGAATCTCGCCCGATTACATCGGTATGTGTATTTTTCCCCTAGGCCTTTGTAGTTATTGGTTTCGGGAATCAGACTTGCGAAAATTTTGATGGTTTTTCAACCATTCCTTAACTTCAAACTCCCATATCTCGCGAACGGATTGACGAACACGAGAAATTCCTATTGCTTCTGAAAGCAGAAACTCGCCCCATTACAATGGTGTGTGTACTTTTCTCCTAGGCCATTCCAGTTATTGGTTTCGAGTATCAGACCAGCGAAAATTTTTATGGTTTCTCATCCATTCCTGAACGTCAAACTCCCATATCTCGCGAACGGATTGACGAACTCGAGAAACTCCTATTGCATCTGAAAGTAGAAACTCGCCCGATTACAACGGTATGTGCATGTTTCCCCTAGGCCTTTGTAGTTATTGGTTTCGGGAATCAGACTTGCGAAAATTTTGATGGTTGCTCAACCATTTCTTAACTTCAAACTCCCATATCTCGCGAACGAATTGACGAACTCGAGAAATTCCTGTTGCATCTGAAAGCAGAAAGTCGCCCGATTACAACGGTATGTGTATTTTTGCCCTAGGCCATAGTAGTTATTGGTTTCGAGTATCAGACATGCGAATATTTTGATGGTTTCTCAACCATTCCTCAAATTCAAACCCCCATATCTCGCGAACGGATTGACGAACACGAGAAATTCCTATTGCATCTGAAAGCAGAAACTCGCCCGATTTCAACGGTATGTGTACTTTTCCCCTAGGCCTTTGTAGTTATTGGTTTCGGGAATCAGACATGCGAAAATTTTGATGGTTGCACAACCATTCCTTAACTTCAAACTCCCATATCTCGCGAACGAATTGACGAACTCGAGAAATTCCTATTGCATCTGAAAGCAGAAACTCGCCCGATTACGGCGGTGTGTGTATTTTTGCTCTAGGCCATAGTACTTATTGTTTTCGAGTATCAGATTTGCGAAAATTTCTATGGTTTCTCAACCATTCCTTAATTTCAAACTCCCATATCTCGCGAACGGATTGACGAACACGAGAAATTCCTATTGCATCTGAAATCAGAAACTCGCCCGATTTCAACGGTATGTGTATTTTTCCCCTAGGCCTTTGTAGTTATAGGTTTCGGGAATCAGACTTGCGAAAATTTTGATGGTTGCACAACCATTCCTTAACTTCAAACTCCCATATCTCGCGAACGAATTGACGAACTCGGCAAATTCTTCTTGCATCTGAAAGCAGAAACTCGCCCGACTACAGCGGTGTGTGTATTTTTGCTCTAGGCCATAGTACTTATTGGTTTCGAGTATCAGACTTGCGAAAATTTTGATGGTTTCTCAACCATTCCTTAATTTCAAACTCCCATATCTCGCGAACCGATTGACGAACTCGAGAAATTCCTGTTGCATCTGAAAGTAGAAACTCGCCCCATTACAATGGAGTGTGTACTTTCCCCCTAGGCCATTCCAGTTATTGGTTCGAGTATCAGACCAGCGAAATTTTTGATGGTTACTCAACCATTCCTTAACTTCAAACTCCCATATCTCGCGAACGGATTGACGAACACGAGAAATTCCTATTGCATCTGACAGCAGAAACTCGCCCGATTTCAACGGTATGTGTACTTTTCCCATACGCCATTCCATTTATTGGTTTCGAGTGTCAGACCAGCGAAAATTTTGATGGTTTCTCACCCATTCCCTAACTTCAAACACCCATATCTCGCGAACGGATAGACGAACTCGAGAAATTCCTGTTGCATCTGAAAGTAGAATCTCGCCCGATTACAACGGTATGTGTATTTTTCCCCTAGGCCTTTGTAGTTATTGGTTTCGGGAATCAGACTTGCGAAAATTTTGTTGGTTGCTCAACCATTCCTTAACTTCAAACTCCCATATCTCGCGATGGAATTGACGAACTCGAGAAATTCTTATTGCATCTGAAAGCAGAAGCTCGCCCGATTTCAATGGTATGTGTATTTTTGCCCTAGGCCATATTAGTTATTGGTTTCGAGTATCAGACTTGCGAAAATTTTGATGGTTTCTCAACCATTCCTTAACTTCATACTCCCATACCTCGCGAACGGATTGACGAACTCGAGAAATTCCTATTGCATCTGAAAGCAGAAACTCGCCCCATTACAATGGTGTGTGTACTTTTCTCCTAGGCCATTCCAGTTATTGGTTTCGAGTATCAGACCAGCGAAAATTTTTATGGTTTCTCATCCATTCCTGAACGTCAAACTCCCATATCTCGCGAACGGATTGACGAACTCGAGAAACTCCTATTGCATCTGAAAGTAGAAACTCGCCCGATTACAACGGTATGTGCATGTTTCCCCTAGGCCTTTGTAGTTATTGGTTTCGGGAATCAGACTTGCGAAAATTTTGATGGTTGCTCAACCATTTCTTAACTTCAAACTCCCATATCTCGCGAACGAATTGACGAACTCGAGAAATTCCTGTTGCATCTGAAAGCAGAAAGTCGCCCGATTACAACGGTATGTGTATTTTTGCCCTAGGCCATAGTAGTTATTGGTTTCGAGTATCAGACATGCGAATATTTTGATTGTTTCTCAACCATTCCTCAACTTCAAACTCCCATATCTCGCGAACGGATTGACGAACACGAGAAATTCCTATTGCATCTGAAAGCAGAAACTCGCCCGATTTCAACGGTATGTGTACTTTTCCCCCAGGCCTTTGTAGTTATTGGTTTCGGGAATCAGACTTGCGAAAATTTTGATGGTCTCTCAACCATTCCGTCACTTCTAACTCTTATATCTCGCGAACGCATTGACGAACTCGAGAAATTCCTATTGTATCTGAAAGCAGAAACTCGCCCGATTACATCGGTATATGTATTTTTGCCCTAGGCCATAGTAGTTATTGGTTTCGAGTATCAGACTTGCGAAAATTTTGATGGTTTCTCAACCATTCCGTAACTTCAAACTCCCATATCTCGCGAACGGATTGACGAACTCGAGAAATTCCTGTTGCATCTGAAAGTAGAATCTCGCCCGATTACAACGGTATGTGTATTTTTCCCCTAGGCCTTTGTAGTTATTGGTTTCGGGAATCAGACTTGCGAACATTTTGATGGTTGCTCAACCATTCCTTAACTTCAAACTCCCATATCTCGCGAACGAATTGACGAACTCGAGAAATTCCTATTGCATCTGAGAGCAGAAACTCGCCCGATTACAACGGTATGTGTATTTTTGCCCTAGGCCTCTGTAGTTATTGGTTTCGAGTATCAGACATGCGAAAATTTTGATGGTTTCTCAACCGTTCCTTAAATTCAAACTCCCATATCTCGCGAACGGATTGACGAACTCGAGAAATTCCTGTTGCATCTGAAAATAGAAAATCGCCCGATTACAAGGGTATGTGTATTTTTCCCCTAGGACTTTGTAGTTATAGGTTTCGGGAATCAGACTTGCTAAAATTTTGATGGTTGCACAACCATTCCTTAACTTCAAGCTCCCATATCTCGCGAACGAATTGACGAACTCGACAAATTCTTCTTGCATCTGAAAGCAGAAACTCGCCCGACTACAGCGGTGTGTGTATTTTTGCTCTAGGCCATAGTACTTATTGGTTTCGAGTATCAGACTTGCGAAAATTTTGATGGTTTCTCAACCATTCCTTAATTTCAAACTCCCATATCTCGCGAACCGATTGACGAACTCGAGAAATTCCTGTTGCATCTGAAACTAGAAACTCGCCCCTTTACAATGGAGTGTGTACTTTCCCCCTAGGCCATTCCAGTTATTGGTTTCGAGTATCAGACCAGCGAAATTTTTGATGGTTACTCAACCATTCCTTAACTTCAAACTCCCATATCTCGCGAACGGATTGACGAACACGAGAAATTCCTATTGCATCTGACAGCAGAAACTCGCCCGATTTCAACGGTATGTGTACTTTTCCACTACGCCATTCCAGTTATTGGTTTCGAGTGTCAGACCGGCGAAAATTTTGATGGTTTCTCACCCATTCCCTAACTTCAAACACCCATATCCGCGAACGGATAGACGAACTCGAGAAATTCCTGTTGCATCTGAAAGTAGAATCTCGCCCGATTACAATGGTGTGTGTACTTTTCCCCTAGGCCATTCCAGTTATCGGTTTCGAGTATCAGACCAGCGAAATTTTTGATGGTTTCTCAACCATTTCTTAACTTCAAACTCCCATATCTCGCGAACGGATTGACGAACACGAGAAATTCCAGTTTCATCTGAAAGTAGAAACTCGCCCGATTACAACGGTATGTGTATTTTTGCCCTAGGCCATAGTAGTTATTGGTTTCGAGTATCAGACTTGCGAATATTTTGATGGTTTCTCAACCATTCCTCAACTTCAAACTCCCATATCTCGCGAACGGATTGACGAACACGAGAAATTCCTATTGCATCTGAAAGCAGAAACTCGCCCGATTTCAACGGTATGTGTACTTTTCCCCTAGGCCTTTGTAGTTATTGGTTACGGGAATCAGACTTGCGAAAATTTTGATGGTTTCTTAACCATTCCTTAACATCAAACTCCCATATCTCGCGAACGGATTGTCGAACTCCAGAAATTCCTGTTGCATCTGAAAGTAGAAACTCGCCCGATTACACTGGTGTGTGTACTTTTCCCCAAGGCCATAGTAGTTATTGGTTTCGAGTATCAGTCTTGCGAAAATTCTGATGATTTCTCAATCATTCCTTAACTTCAAACTCCCATATCTCGCGAACGGATTGACGAACTCGAGAAATTCCTATTGCATCTGAAAGCAGAAACGCGCCCCATTACAATGGCATGTTTACTTTTCTCCTAAGCCATTCCAGTTATGGGTTTCGGGTATCAGACCAGCGAAAATTTTGATGGCTTCTCATCCATTCCTGAACGTCAAACTCCCATATCTCGCGAACGGATTGACGAACTCGAGAAACTCCTATTGCATCTGAAAGTAGAAACTCGCCCGATTACAATGGTTTGTGTACTTTTCCCCTAGGCCTCTGTAGTTATTGGTTTCGGGAATCAGACTTGGGAAAATTTTGATGGTTGCTCAATCATTCCTTAACTTCAAACTCCCATATCTCGCGAATGAATTGACGAACTCGCGAAATTCTTGTTGCATCTGAAAGCAGAAACTCGCCCGATTACAACGGTATGTGTATTTTTCCCCTAGGCCATTGTAGTTATTTGTTTCGAGTATCAGACATGCGAAAATTTTGATGGTTTCTCAACAATTCCTTAACTTCAAACTCCCATATCACGCGAACGGATTGACGAACTCGAGAAATTCCTATTGCATCTGAAAGCAGAAACTCGCCCGATTACAACGGTATGTGTATTTTTGCCCTAGGCCATAGGAGTTATTGGTTTCGGGAATCAGACTTGCGAAAATTTTGATGGTTTCTCAACCATTCTTTAAGTTCTAACTCCCATATCTCGCGAACGGATTGACGATCTCGAGAAATTCCTGTTGCATCTGAAAGTAGAAACACGCCCGATTGCAGTGGTGTGTGTACTTTTCCCCTAGGCCATTCCAGTTATTGGTTTCGAGTATCAGACCAGCGAAAATTTTGATGGTTTCTCAACCATTCCTTAACTTCAAACTCCCATATCTCGCGAACGGTTAGACGAACTCGAGAAATTCCTGTTGCATCTGAAAGTAGAAACTCGCCCGATTACAATGGTGTGTGTACTTTTCCCCTAGGCCATTCCAGTTATCGGTTTCGAGTATCAGACCAGCGAAATTTTTGATGGTTTCTCAACCATTCCTTAACTTCAAACTCCCATATCTCGCGAACGGATTGACGAACACGAGAAATTCCAGTTTCATCTGAAAGTAGAAACTCGCCCGATTACAACGGTATGTGTATTTTTCCCCTAGGCCATTGTTGTTATTGGTTTCGAGTACCAGATATGCGAAAATTTTGATGGTTTCTCTACCATTCCTTCACTTCAAACTCCCATATCACGCGAACGGATTGACGAACTCGAGAAATTCCTATTGCATCTGAAAGCAGAAACTCGCCCGATTACAACGGTATGTGTATTTTTGCCCTAGGCCAAAGTAGTTATTGGTTTCGAGTATCGGAGTTGCGAAAATTTTGATGGTTTCTCAACCGTTCCTTAATTTCAAACTCCCATATCTCGCGAACGGATTGACGAACTCGAGAAATTCCTATTGCATCTGAAAGCAGAAACTCGCCCGATTACAACGGTATGTGTATTTTTGCCCTAGGCCATAGTAGTTATTGGTTTCGAGTATCAGACATGCAAAAATTTTGATGGTTTCTCAACCGTTCCTTAAATTCAAACTCCCATATCTCGCGAAGGAACTGACGAACTCGAGAAATTCTTGTTGCATCTGAAAGCAGAAACTCGCCCGATTACAGCGGTGTGTGTATTTTTGCCCTAGGCCATAGTAGTTATTGGTTTCGAGTATCGGACTTGCGAAAATTTTGATGGTTTCTCAACCGTTCCTTAACTTCAAACTCCCATATCTCGCGAACGGATTCACGATCTCGAGAAATTCCTGTTGCATCTGAAAGTAGAATCTCGCACGATTACAACGGCATGTGTATTTTTCCCCTAGGCCTTTGTAGTTATTGGTTTCGGGAATCAGACTTGCGAAAATTTTGATGGTTTCTCAACCATTCTTTAAGTTCTAACTCCCATATCTCGCGAACGGATTGACGATCTCGAGAAATTCCTGTTGCATCTGAAAGTAGAAACACGCCAGATTGCAGTGGTGTGTGTACTTTTCCCCTAGGCCATTCCAGTTATTGGTTTCGAGTATCAGACCAGCGAAAATTTTGATGGTTTCTCAACCATTCATTAACTTCAAACTCCCATATCTCGCGAACGGTTTGACGAACTCGAGAAATTCCTGTTGCATCTGAAAGTAGAAACTCGCCCGATTACAATGGTGTGTGTACTTTTCCCCTAGGCCATTCCAGTTATCGGTTTCGAGTATCAGACCAGCGAAATTTTTGATGGTTTCTCAACCATTCCTTAACTTCAAACTCCCATATCTCGCGAACGGATTGACGAACACGGGAAATTCCTGTTTCATCTGAAAGTAGAAACTCGCCCGATTACAACGGTATGTGTATTTTTCCCCTAGGCCATTGTTGTTATTGGTTTCGAGTATCAGATATACGAAAATTTTGATGGTTTCTCAACCATTCCTTCACTTCAAACTCCCATATCATGCGAACGGATTGACGAACTCGACAAATTCCTATTGCATCTGAAAGCAGAAACTCGCCCGATTACAACGGTATGTGTATTTTTGCCCTAGGCCAAAGTAGTTATTGGTTTCGAGTATCAGACTTGCGAAAATTTTGATGGTTTCTCAACCGTTTCTTAACTTCAAACTCCCATATCTCGCGAACGGATTGACGAACACGAGAAATTCCTATTGCATCTGAAAGCAGAAACTCGCCCGATTACAACGGTATGTGTTCTTTTCCCCTAGGCCATTCCAGTTATTGGTTTCGGGTATCAGACCAGCGAAAATTTTGATGCTTTCTCAACCATTCCTTAACTTCAAACTCCCATATCTCGCGAACGGATTCACAATTTCGAGAAATTCCTGTTGCATCTGAAAGTAGAAACTCGCACGATTACAACGGCATGTGTATTTTTGCCCTAGGCCAAAGTAGTTATTGGTTTCCAGTATCAGATTTGCGAAAATTTTGATGGTTTCTCAACCGTTCCTTAACTTCAAACTCCCATATCTCGCGAATGGGTTGACGAACACGAGAAATTCCTATTGCATCTGAAAGCAGAAACTCGCCCGATTACAACGGTATGTGTTCTTTTCCCCTAGGCCATTCCAGTTGTTGGTTTCGAGTATCAGACCAGCGAAAATTTTGATGCTTTCTCAACCATTCCTTAACTTCAAACTCCCATATCTCGCGAACGGATTGACGATCTCGAGAAATTCCTGTTGCATCTGAAAGTAGAAACACGCCCGATTGCAGTGGTGTGTGTACTTTTCCCCTAGGCCATTCCAGTTATTGGTTTCGAGTATCAGACCAGCGAAAATTTTGATGGTTTCTCAACCATTCCTTAACTTCAAACTCCCATATCTCGCGAACGGTTAGACGAACTCGAGAAATTCCTGTTGCATCTGAAAGTAGAAACTCGCCCGATTACAATGGTGTGTGTACTTTTCCCCTAGGCCATTCCAGTTATCGGTTTCGAGTATCAGACCAGCGAAATTTTTGATGGTTTCTCAACCATTCCTTAACTTCAAACTCCCATATCTCGCGAACGGATTGACGAACACGCGAAATTCCAGTTTCATCTGAAAGTAGAAACTCGCCCGATTACAACGGTATGTGTATTTTTCCCCTAGGCCATTGTTGTTATTGGTTTCGAGTATCAGATATACGAAAATTTTGATGGTTTCTCAACCATTCCTTCACTTCAAACTCCCATATCACTCGAACGGATTGACGAACTCGAGAAATTCCTGTTGCATCTGAAAGTAGAAGCTCGCCCGATTACAGCTGTATGTGTATTTTTGCCCTAGGCCATAGTAGTTATTGGTATCGAGTATCAGTGTTGCGAAAATTTTGATGGTTTCTCAACCATTCCTTAATTTCAAACTCCCATATCTCGCGAACGGATTGACGATCTCGAGAAATTCCTGTTGCATCTGAAAGTAGAAACACGCCCGATTGCAGTGGTGTGTGTACTTTTCCCCTAGGCCATTCCAGTTATTGGTTTCGAGTATCAGACCAGCGAAAATTTTGATGGTTTCTCAACCATTCCTTAACTTCAAACTCCCATATCTCGCGAACGGATTGACGATCTCGAGAAATTCCTGTTGCATCTGAAAGTAGAAACACGCCCGATTACAGCGGTGTGTGTACTTTTCCCCTAGGCCATTCCTGTTATTGGTTTCGAGTATCAAACCCGCGAAATTTTTGATGGTTTCTCAACCATTCCTTAACTTCAAACTCCCATATCTCGCTAACGGATTGACGAACACGAGAAATTCCTGTTGCATCTGAAAGCAGAAACTCGCCCGATTACAACGGTATGTGTATTTTTGCCCTAGGCCAAAGTAGTTATTGGTTTCGAGTATCGGAGTTGCGAAAATTTTGATGGTTTCTCAACCGTTCCTTAATTTCAAACTCCCATATCTCGCGAACGGATTGACGAACTCGAGAAATTCCTATTGCATCTGAAAGCAGAAACTCGCCCGATTACAACGGTATGTGTATTTTTGCCCTAGGCCATAGTAGTTATTGGTTTCGAGTATCAGACATGCAAAAATTTTGATGGTTTCTCAACCGTTCCTTAAATTCAAACTCCCATATCTCGCGAAGGAACTGACGAACTCGAGAAATTCTTGTTGCATCTGAAAGCAGAAACTCGCCCGATTACAGCGGTGTGTGTATTTTTGCCCTAGGCCATAGTAGTTATTGGTTTCGAGTATCAGACTTGCGAAAATTTTGATGGTTTCTCAACCATTCTTTAAGTTCTAACTCCCATATCTCGCGAACGGATTGACGATCTCGAGAAATTCCTGTTGCATCTGAAAGTAGAAACACGCCAGATTGCAGTGGTGTGTGTACTTTTCCCCTAGGCCATTCCAGTTATTGGTTTCGAGTATCAGACCAGCGAAAATTTTGATGGTTTCTCAACCATTCATTAACTTCAAACTCCCATATCTCGCGAACGGTTTGACGAACTCGAGAAATTCCTGTTGCATCTGAAAGTAGAAACACGCCCGATTGCAGTGGTGTGTGTACTTTTCCCCTAGGCCATTCCAGTTATTGGTTTCGAGTATCAGACCCGCGAAAATTTTGATGGTTTCTCAACCATTCCTTAACTTCAAACTCCCATATCTCGCGAACGGATTGACGAACACGGGAAATTCCTGTTTCATCTGAAAGTAGAAACTCGCCCGATTACAACGGTATGTGTATTTTTCCCCTAGGCCATTGTTGTTATTGGTTTCGAGTATCAGATATACGAAAATTTTGATGGTTTCTCAACCATTCCTTCACTTCAAACTCCCACATTAATGCGAACGGATTGACGAACTCGAGAAATTCCTATTGCTTCTGAAAGCAGAAACTCGCCCGATTACAACGGTATGTGTATTTTTGCCCTAGGCCAAAGTAGTTATTGGTTTCGAGTATCAGACTTGCGAAAATTTTGATGGTTTCTCAACCGTTTCTTAACTTCAAACTCCCATATCTCGCGAACGGATTGACGAACACGAGAAATTCCTATTGCATCTGAAAGCAGAAACTCGCCCGATTACAACGGTATGTGTTCTTTTCCCCTAGGCCATTCCAGTTATTGGTTTCGGGTATCAGACCAGCGAAAATTTTGATGCTTTCTCAACCATTCCTTAACTTCAAACTCCCATATCTCGCGAACGGATTCACGATTTCGAGAAATTCCTGTTGCATCTGAAAGTAGAAACTCGCACGATTACAACGGCATGTGTATTTTTGCCCTAGGCCAAAGTAGTTATTGGTTTCCAGTATCAGATTTGCGAAAATTTTGATGGTTTCTCAACCGTTCCTTAACTTCAAACTCCCATATCTCGCGAACGGGTTGACGAACACGAGAAATTCCTATTGCATCTGAAAGCAGAAACTCGCCCGATTACAACGGTATGTGTTCTTTTCCCCTAGGCCATTCCAGTTGTTGGTTTCGAGTATCAGACCAGCGAAAATTTTGATGCTTTCTCAACCATTCCTTAACTTCAAACTCCCATATCTCGCGAACGGATTGACGATCTCGAGAAATTCCTGTTGCATCTGAAAGTAGAAACACGCCCGATTGCAGTGGTGTGTGTACTTTTCCCCTAGGCCATTCCAGTTATTGGTTTCGAGTATCAGACCAGCGAAAATTGTGATGGTTTCTCAACCATTCCTTAACTTCAAACTCCCATATCTCGCGAACGGTTAGACGAACTCGAGAAATTCCTGTTGCATCTGAAAGTAGAAACTCGCCCGATTACAATGGTGTGTGTACTTTTCCCCTAGGCCATTCCAGTTATCGGTTTCGAGTATCAGACCAGCGAAATTTTTGATGGTTTCTCAACCATTCCTTAACTTCAAACTCCCATATCTCGCGAACGGATTGACGAACACGAGAAATTCCAGTTTCATCTGAAAGTAGAAACTCGCCCGATTACAACGGTATGTGTATTTTTCCCCTAGGCCATTGTTGTTATTGGTTTCGAGTATCAGATATACGAAAATTTTGATGGTTTCTCAACCATTCCTTCACTCCAAACTCCCGTATCACTCGAACGGATTGACGAACTCGAGAAATTCCTGTTGCATCTGAAAGTAGAAGCTCGCCCGATTACAGCTGTATGTGTATTTTTGCCCTAGGCCATAGTAGTTATTGGTATCGAGTATCAGTGTTGCGAAAATTTTGATGGTTTCTCAACCATTCCTTAATTTCAAACTCCCATATCTCGCGAACGGATTGACGATCTCGAGAAATTCCTGTTGCATCTGAAAGTAGAAACACGCCCGATTGCAGTGGTGTGTGTACTTTTCCCCTAGGCCATTCCAGTTATTGGTTTCGAGTATCAGACCAGCGAAAATTTTGATGGTTTCTCAACCATTCCTTAACTTCAAACTCCCATATCTCGCGAACGGATTGACGATCTCGAGAAATTCCTGTTGCATCTGAAAGTAGAAACACGCCCGATTACAGCGGTGTGTGTACTTTTCCCCTAGGCCATTCCTGTTATTGGTTTCGAGTATCAAACCCGCGAAATTTTTGATGGTTTCTCAACCATTCCTTAACTTCAAACTCCCATATCTCGCTAACGGATTGACGAACACGAGAAATTCCTGTTGCATCTGAAAGTAGAAGCTCGCCCGATTACAACGGTATGTGTATTTTTCCCCTAGGCCATTGTTGTTATTGGTTTCGAGTATCAGATATGCGAAAATTTTGATGGTTTCTCAACCATTCCTTAACTTCTAACTCCCATATCTCGCGAACGGATTGACGATCTCGAGAAATTCCTGTTGCATCTGAAAGTAGAAACACGCCCGATTACAGTGGTGTGTGTACTTTTCCCCTAGGCCATTCCTGTTATTGGTTTCGAGTATCAAACCCGAGAAATTTTTGATGGTTTCTCAACCATTCCTTAACTTCAAACTGCCATATCTCGCTAACGGATTGACGAACTCGAGAAATTCCTGTTGCATCTGAAAGTAGAAACTCGCCCGATTACAGCGGTGTGTGTATTTTTGCCCTAGGCCATAGTAGTTATTGGTTACGAGTATCATGGTTGCGAAAATTTTGATGGTTTCTCAACCATTCCTTAACTTCGAACTCCCATATCTCGCGAACGGATTGACGAACTCGAGAAATTCCTGTTGCATCTGAAAGTAGAAACTCGCACGATTACAACGGTATGTGTATTTTTCCCCTAGGCCTTTGTAGTTATTGGTTTCGGGAATCAGACTTGCGAAAATTTTGATGGCTTCTCAACCATTCCTTAAATTCTAACTCCCATATCTCGAGAACGGATTGATGAACTCGAGAAATTCCTGTTGCATCTGAAAGTAGAAACTCGCCCGATTACAATGGTTTGTGTACTTTTCCCCTACGCCATTCCAGTTATTGGTTTCGAGTATCAGACCAGCGAAAATTTTGATGGTTTCTCAACCATTCCTTAACATCAAACTTCCATATCTCGCGAACGAACTGGACGAACTCGAGAAATTCTTGTTGCATCTGAAAGCAGAAACTCGCCCGATTACAGCGGTGTGTGTATTTTTGCCCTGGGTCATAGTAGTTATTGGTTTCGTGTATCAGACTTGCGAAAATTTTGATGGTTTCTCAACCATTCCTTAAATTCTAACTCCCATATCTCGCGAACGGATTGATGAACTCGAGAAATTCCGGTTGCCTCTGAAAGTAGAAACTCGCCCGATTACAATGGTTTGTGTACTTTTCCCCTAGGCCATTCCAGTTATTGGTTTCGAGTATCAGACCAGCGAAAATTTGGATGGTTTCTCAACCATTCCTTAACATCAAACTTCCATATCTCGCGAACGAACTGGACGAACTCGAGAAATTCTTGTTGCATCTGAAAGCAGTAACTCGCCCGATTACATCGGTGTGTGTATTTTTGCCCTAGGCCATAGTAGTTATTGGTTTCGAGTATCAGGGTTGCGAAAATTTTGATGGTTTCTCAACCATTCCTTAACTTCGAACTCCCATATCTCGCGAACGGATTCACGAACTCGAGAAATTCCTGTTGCATCTGAAAGTAGAAACTCGCACGATTACAACGGCATGTGTATTTTTCCCCTAGGCCTTTGTAGTTATTGGTTTCGGGAATCAGACTTGCGAAAATTTTGATGGTTTCTCAACCATTCCTTAACTTCAAACTCCCATATCTCGCGAACGGATTGACGAACACGGGAAATTCCTGTTTCATCTGAAAGTAGAAACTCGCCCGATTACAACGGTATGTGTATTTTTCCCCTAGGCCATTGTTGTTATTGGTTTCGAGTATCAGATATACGAAAATTTTGATGGTTTCTCAACCATTCCTTCACTTCAAACTCCCATATCATGCGAACGGATTGACGAACTCGAGAAATTCCTATTGCATCTGAAAGCAGAAACTCGCCCGATTACAACGGTATGTGTATTTTTGCCCTAGGCCAAAGTAGTTATTGGTTTCGAGTATCAGACTTGCGAAAATTTTGATAGTTTCTCAACCGTTTCTTAACTTCAAACTCCCATATCTCGCGAACGGATTGACGAACACGAGAAATTCCTATTGCATCTGAAAGCAGAAACTCGCCCGATTACAACGGTATGTGTTCTTTTCCCCTAGGCCATTCCAGTTATTGGTTTCGGGTATCAGACCAGCGAAAATTTTGATGCTTTCTCAACCATTCCTTAACTTCAAACTCCCATATCTCGCGAACGGATTCACGATTTCGAGAAATTCCTGTTGCATCTGAAAGTAGAAACTCGCACGATTACAACGGCATGTGTATTTTTGCCCTAGGCCAAAGTAGTTATTGGTTTCCAGTATCAGATTTGCGAAAATTTTGATGGTTTCTCAACCGTTCCTTAACTTCAAACTCCCATATCTCGCGAACGGGTTGACGAACACGAGAAATTCCTATTGCATCTGAAAGCAGAAACTCGCCCGATTACAACGGTATGTGTTCTTTTCCCCTAGGCCATTCCAGTTGTTGGTTTCGAGTATCAGACCAGCGAAAATTTTGATGCTTTCTCAACCATTCCTTAACTTCAAACTCCCATATCTCGCGAACGGATTGACGATCTCGAGAAATTCCTGTTGCATCTGAAAGTAGAAACACGCCCGATTGCAGTGGTGTGTGTACTTTTCCCCTAGGCCATTCCAGTTATTGGTTTCGAGTATCAGACCAGCGAAAATTTTGATGGTTTCTCAACCATTCCTTAACTTCAAACTCCCATATCTCGCGAACGGTTAGACGAACTCGAGAAATTCCTGTTGCATCTGAAAGTAGAAACTCGCCCGATTACAATGGTGTGTGTACTTTTCCCCTAGGCCATTCCAGTTATCGGTTTCGAGTATCAGACCAGCGAAATTTTTGATGGTTTCTCAACCATTCCTTAACTTCTAACTCCCATATCTCGCGAACGGATTGACGAACACGAGAAATTCCAGTTTCATCTGAAAGTAGAAACTCGCCCGATTACAACGGTATGTGTATTTTTCCCCTAGGCCATTGTTGTTATTGGTTTCGAGTATCAGATATACGAAAATTTTGATGGTTTCTCAACCATTCCTTCACTTCAAACTCCCATATCACTCGAACGGATTGACGAACTCGAGAAATTCCTGTTGCATCTGAAAGTAGAAGCTCGCCCGATTACAGCTGTATGTGTATTTTTGCCCTAGGCCATAGTAGTTATTGGTATCGAGTATCAGTGTTGCGAAAATTTTGATGGTTTCTCAACCATTCCTTAATTTCAAACTCCCATATCTCGCGAACGGATTGACGATCTCGAGAAATTCCTGTTGCATCTGAAAGTAGAAACACGCCCGATTGCAGTGGTGTGTGTACTTTTCCCCTAGGCCATTCCAGTTATTGGTTTCGAGTATCAGACCAGCGAAAATTTTGATGGTTTCTCAACCATTCCTTAACTTCAAACTCCCATATCTCGCGAACGGATTGACGATCTCGAGAAATTCCTGTTGCATCTGAAAGTAGAAACACGCCCGATTACAGCGGTGTGTGTACTTTTCCCCTAGGCCATTCCTGTTATTGGTTTCGAGTATCAAACCCGCGAAATTTTTGATGGTTTCTCAACCATTCCTTAACTTCAAACTCCCATATCTCGCTAACGGATTGACGAACACGAGAAATTCCTGTTGCATCTGAAAGCAGAAACTCGCCCGATTACAACGGTATGTGTATTTTTGCCCTAGGCCAAAGTAGTTATTGGTTTCGAGTATCGGAGTTGCGAAAATTTTGATGGTTTCTCAACCGTTCCTTAATTTCAAACTCCCATATCTCGCGAACGGATTGACGAACTCGAGAAATTCCTATTGCATCTGAAAGCAGAAACTCGCCCGATTACAACGGTATGTGTATTTTTGCCCTAGGCCATAGTAGTTATTGGTTTCGAGTATCAGACATGTAAAAATTTTGATGGTTTCTCAACCGTTCCTTAAATTCAAACTCCCATATCTCGCGAAGGAACTGACGAACTCGAGATATTCTTGTTGCATCTGAAAGCAGAAACTCGCCCGATTACAGCGGTGTGTGTATTTTTGCCCTAGGCCATAGTAGTTATTGGTTTCGAGTATCGGACTTGCGAAAATTTTGATGGTTTCTCAACCATTCTTTAAGTTCTAACTCCCATATCTCGCGAACGGATTGACGATCTCGAGAAATTCCTGTTGCATCTGAAAGTAGAAACACGCCAGATTGCAGTGGTGTGTGTACTTTTCCCCTAGGCCATTCCAGTTATTGGTTTCGAGTATCAGACCAGCGAAAATTTTGATGGTTTCTCAACCATTCATTAACTTCAAACTCCCATATCTCGCGAACGGTTTGACGAACTCGAGAAATTCCTGTTGCATCTGAAAGTAGAAACTCGCCCGATTACAATGGTGTGTGTACTTTTCCCCTAGGCCATTCCAGTTATCGGTTTCGAGTATCAGACCAGCGAAATTTTTGATGGTTTCTCAACCATTCCTTAACTTCAAACTCCCATATCTCGCGAACGGATTGACGAACACGGGAAATTCCTGTTTCATCTGAAAGTAGAAACTCGCCCGATTACAACGGTATGTGTATTTTTCCCCTATGCCATTGTTGTTATTGGTTTCGAGTATCAGATATACGAAAATTTTGATGGTTTCTCAACCATTCCTTCACTTCAAACTCCCATATCATGCGAACGGATTGACGAACTCGAGAAATTCCTATTGCATCTGAAAGCAGAAACTCGCCCGATTACAACGGTATGTGTATTTTTGCCCTAGGCCAAAGTAGTTATTGGTTTCGAGTATCAGACTTGCGAAAATTTTGATGGTTTCTCAACCGTTTCTTAACTTCAAACTCCCATATCTCGCGAACGGATTGACGAACACGAGAAATTCCTATTGCATCTGAAAGCAGAAACTCGCCCGATTACAACGGTATGTGTTCTTTTCCCCTAGGCCATTCCAGTTATTGGTTTCGGGTATCAGACCAGCGAAAATTTTGATGCTTTCTCAACCATTCCTTAACTTCAAACTCCCATATCTCGCGAACGGATTCACGATTTCGAGAAATTCCTGTTGCATCTGAAAGTAGAAACTCGCACGATTACAACGGCATGTGTATTTTTGCCCTAGGCCAAAGTAGTTATTGGTTTCCAGTATCAGATTTGCGAAAATTTTGATGGTTTCTCAACCGTTCCTTAACTTCAAACTCCCATATCTCGCGAACGGTTAGACGAACTCGAGAAATTCCTGTTGCATCTGAAAGTAGAAACTCGCCCGATTACAATGGTGTGTGTACTTTTCCCCTAGGCCATTCCAGTTATCGGTTTCGAGTATCAGACCAGCGAAATTTTTGATGGTTTCTCAACCATTCCTTAACTTCAAACTCCCATATCTCGCGAACGGATTGACGAACACGAGAAATTCCAGTTTCATCTGAAAGTAGAAACTCGCCCGATTACAACGGTATGTGTATTTTTCCCCTAGGTCATTGTTGTTATTGGTTTCGAGTATCAGATATACGAAAATTTTGATGGTTTCTCAACCATTCCTTCACTTCAAACTCCCATATCACTCGAACGGATTGACGAACTCGAGAAATTCCTGTTGCATCTGAAAGTAGAAGCTCGCCCGATTACAGCTGTATGTGTATTTTTGCCCTAGGCCATAGTAGTTATTGGTATCGAGTATCAGTGTTGCGAAAATTTTGATGGTTTCTCAACCATTCCTTAATTTCAAACTCCCATATCTCGCGAACGGATTGACGATCTCGAGAAATTCCTGTTGCATCTGAAAGTAGAAACACGCCCGATTGCAGTGGTGTGTGTACTTTTCCCCTAGGCCATTCCAGTTATTGGTTTCGAGTATCAGACCAGCGAAAATTTTGATGGTTTCTCAACCATTCCTTAACTTCAAACTCCCATATCTCGCGAACGGATTGACGATCTCGAGAAATTCCTGTTGCATCTGAAAGTAGAAACACGCCCGATTACAGCGGTGTGTGTACTTTTCCCCTAGGCCATTCCTGTTATTGGTTTCGAGTATCAAACCCGCGAAATTTTTGATGGTTTCTCAACCATTCCTTAACTTCAAACTCCCATATCTCGCTAACGGATTGACGAACACGAGAAATTCCTGTTGCATCTGAAAGTAGAAGCTCGCCCGATTACAACGGTATGTGTATTTTTCCCCTAGGCCATTGTTGTTATTGGTTTCGAGTATCAGATATGCGAAAATTTTGATGGTTTCTCAACCATTCCTTAACTTCTAACTTCCATATCTCGCGAACGGATTGACGATCTCGAGAAATTCCTGTTGCATCTGAAAGTAGAAACACGCCCGATTGCAGTGGTGTGTGTACTTTTCCCCTAGGCCATTCCAGTTATTGGTTTCGAGTATCAGACCAGCGAAAATTTTGATGGTTTCTCAACCATTCCTTAACTTCAAACTCCCATATCTCGCGAACGGTTAGACGAACTCGAGAAATTCCTGTTGCATCTGAAAGTAGAAAGTCGCCCGATTACAATGGTGTGTGTACTTTTCCGCTAGGCCATTCCAGTTATTGGTTTCGAGTATCAGACCAGAGAAAATTTTGATGGTTTCTCAACCATTCCTTAACTTCAAACTCCCATATCTCGCGAACGGATTGACGAACTCGAGAAATTCCTGTTGCATCTGAAAGTAGAGACCCGCCCGAATACAGCGGTAAGTGTACTTTTCCCCTAGGCCATTCCAGTTATTGGTTTCGAGTATCAGACCAGCGAAAATTTTGATGGTTTCTCAACCATTCCTTATCTTCAAACTCCCATATCTCGCGAACGGATTGACGAACTCGAGAAATTCCTATTGCATCTGAAAGTAGAAACTCGCCCCATTACAATGGTGTTTGTACTTTTCCCCTAGGCCATAGTAGTTATTGATTTCGAGTATCAGACTTGCGAAAATTTTGATGGTTGCTCAAGCGTTCCTTAACTTCAAACTCACATATCTCGCGAACGGATTGGCGAACTCGAGAAATTCCTGTAGCATCTGAAATTAGAAACTCGCACGATTACAGCGGTATGTGTATTTTTGCCCTAGGCCATAGTAGTTATTGTTTTCGAGTATCAGATTTGCGTAAATTTTGATGGTTTCTCAACCATTCCTTAATTTCAAACTCCCATATCTCGCGACCGGATTGACGAACTCGAGAAATTGCTGTTCCATCTGAAAGTAGAAACTCGCCCGACTACAACGGTGTGTGTATTTTTCCCCTAGGCCTTTGTAGTTATTTGTTTCGGGATTCAGACTTGCGAAAATTTTGATGGTTTCTCAACCATTCCTTAATTTCCAACTCCCATATCTTGCGAACGGATTGACGAACTCGAGAAATTCCTGTTGCATCTGAAAGTAGAAACTCGCCCGATTACAATGGTGTGTGTACTTTTCCCCTAGGCTATTCCAGTTATTGGTTTCGAGTATCAGACCAGAGAAAATTTTGATGGTTTCTCGACCATTCCTTAACTTCAAACTCCCATATCTCGCGAACGGATTGTCGAGTCGAGAAATTGCTGTTCCATCTGAAAGTAGAAACTCGCCCGATTACAACGGTATGTCTATTTTTCCCCTAGGCCATTGTAGTTATTGTTTTCGTGAATCAGACTTGCGAAAATTTTGATGCTTTCTCAACCATTCCGTAACTTCAAACTCCCATATCTCGCGAACGGATTAACGAACTCGAGAAATTCCTGTTGCATCTGAAATTAGAAACTCGCACGATTACAACGGTATGTGTATTTTTCCCCTAGGCTTTTGTAGTTATTGCTTTCGGGACTCAGACTTACGAAAATTTTGATGGTTTCTCAACCATTCCTTGACTTCTGACTCCCATATCTCGCGAACGGATTGTCGAACTGGAGAAATTCCTGTTGCGTCTGAAAGTAGAAAGTCGCCCGATTACAATGGTGTGCGTACTTTTCCGCTAGGGCCATTCCAGTTATTGGTTTCGAGTATCAGACCAGAGAAAATTTGATGGTTTCTCAACCATTCTTTAACTTCAAACTCCCATATCTCGCGAACGGATTGACGAACTCGAGAAATTGCTGTTCCATCTAAAAGTAGAAACTCGCCCGATTACAACGGTGTGTGTATTTTCCCCCTAGGCCTTTGTAGTTATTGGTTTCGGTAATCATACTTGCGAAAATTTTGATGGTTGCTCAAGCGTTCCTTAATTTCAAACTCCCATATCTCGCGAACGGATTGACGAACTCGACAAATTCCTGTGGCATCTGAAAGCAGAAACTCGCCCGATTACAATGGTGTGTGTACTTTTCCCCTAGGCCATTCCAGTTATTGGTTTCGAGTATCAGACCAGCGAAAATTTTGATGGTTTCTCAACGATTCCTTAACTTCAAACTCCCATATCTCGCGAACGGATTGACGTACTCGAGAAATTCCTGTTGCATCTGAAAGTAGAAACTCGCCCGATTACAGCGATGTGTGTATTTTTGCCCTAGGCCATAGTAGTTATTGTTTTCGAGTATCAGACTTGCGAAAATTTTGATGGTTGCTCAAGCGTTCCTTAATTTCAAACTCCCATATCTCGCGAACGGATTGACGAACTCGACAAACTCCTGTGGCATCTGAAAGCAGAAACTCGCCCGATTACAACGGTATGTCTATTTTTCCCCTAGGCTTTTGTAGTTATTGCTTTCGGGACTCAGACTTACGAAAATTTTGATGGTTTCTCAACCATTCCTTGACTTCTGTCTCCCATATCTCGCGAACGGATTGTCGAACTGGAGAAATTGCTTTTCCATCTAAAAGTAGAAACTCGCCAGATTACAACGGTGTGTGTATTTTTCCCCTAGGCCTTTGTAGTTATTGGTTTCGGGAATCAGACTTGCGAAAATTTTGATGGTTTCTCAACCATTCCTTAACTTCCAACTCCCATATCTCGCGAACGGATTGACGAACTCGAGAAATTCCTGTTGCATCTGAAAGTAGAAACTCGCCCGATTACAGTGGTGTTTGTACTTTTCCCCTAGGCCATAGTAGTTATTGGTTTCGAGTATCAGACTTGCGAAAATTTTGATGGTTGCTCAAGCGTTCCTTAATTTCAAACTCCCATATCTCGCGAACGGATTGACGAACTCGACAAATTCCTGTGGCATCTGAAAGCAGAAACTCGCCCGATTACAATGGTGTGTGTACTTTTCCCCTAGGCCATTCCAGTTATTGGTTTCGAGTATCAGACCAGCGAAAATTTTGATGGTTTCTCAACGATTCCTTAACTTCAAACTCCCATATCTCGCGAACGGATTGACGTACTCGAGAAATTCCTGTTGCATCTGAAAGTAGAAACTCGCCCGATTACAGCGGTGTGTGTACTTTTGCCCTAGGCCATAGTAGTTATTGTTTTCGAGTATCAGACTTGCGAAAATTTTGATGGTTGCTCAAGCGTTCCTTAATTTCATATCCCATATCTCGCGAACGGATTGACAAACTCGACAAATTCCTGTGGCATCTGAAAGCAGAAACTCGCACGATTACAACGGTATGTCTATTTTTCCCCTAGGCCATTGTAGTTATTGTTTTCGAGTATCAGACTTGCGAAAATTTTGATGCTTTCTCAACCATTCCGTAATTTCAAACTCCCATATCTCGCGAACGGATTAACGAACTCGAGAAATTCCTGTTGCATCTGAAATTAGAAACTCGCACGATTACAACGGTATGTATATTTTTCCCCTAGGCTTTTGTAGTTATTGCTTTCGGGACTCAGACTTACGAAAATTTTGATGGTTTCTCAACCATTCCTTGACTTCTGACTCCCATATCTCGCGAACGGATTGTCGAACTGGAGAAATTGCTGTTCCATCTAAAAGTAGAAACTCGCCCGATTACAGTGGTGTTTGTACTTTTCCCCTAGGCCATAGTAGTTATTGGTTTCGAGTATCAGACTTGCGAAAATTTTGATGGTTGCTCAAGCGTTCCTTAATTTCAAACTCCCATATCTCGCGAACGGATTGACGAACTCGACAAATTCCTGTGGCATCTGAAAGTAGAAACTCGCCCGATTACAATGGTGTGTGTACTTTTCCCCTAGGCCATTCCAGTTATTGGTTTCGAGTATCAGACCAGCAAAAATTTTGATGGTTTCTCAACGATTCCTTAACTTCAAACTCCCATATCTCGCGAACGGATTGACGTACTCGAGAAATTCCTGTTGCATCTGAAAGTAGAAACTCGCCCGATTACAGCGGTGTGTGTATTTTTGCCCTAGGCCATAGTAGTTATTGTTTTCGAGTATCAGACTTGCGAAAATTTTGATGGTTTCTCAACCATTCCTTAATTTCAAACTCCCATACCTCGCGACCGGATTGACGAACTCGAGAAATTGCTGTTCCATCTGAAAGTAGAATCTCGCCCGATTACAATGGTGTGTGTATTTTTCCCCTAGGCCTTTGTAGATATTGGTTTCGGGAATCAGACTTGCGAAAATTTTGATGGTTTCTCAACCATTCCTTAATTTCAAACTCCCATATCTCGCGACCGGATTGACGAACTCGAGAAATTCCTGTTGCATCTGAAAGTAGAAACTCGCCCGATTACAATGGTGTGTGTACTTTTCCGCTAGGCCATTCCAGTTATTGGTTTCGAGTATCAGACCAGAGAAAATTTTGATGGTTTCTCAACCATTCCGTAACTTCAAACTCCCATATCTCGCGAACGGATTGTCGAGTCGAGAAATTGCTGTTCCATCTGAAAGTAGAAACTCGCCCGATTACAACGGTATGTCTATTTTTCCCCTAGGCCATTGTAGTTATTGTTTTCGAGTATCAGACTTGCGAAAATTTTGATGGTTTCTCAACCATTCCTTAATTTCAAACTCCCATATCTCGCGAACGGATTGACGAACTCGAGAAATTGCTGTTCCATCTGAAAGTAGAAAGTCGCCCGATTACAATGGTGTGTGTACTTTTCCGCTAGGCCATTCCAGTTATTGGTTTCGAGTATCAGACCAGAGAAAATTTTGATGGTTTCTCAACCATTCCGTAACTTCAAACTCCCATATCTCGCGAACGGATTGACGAACTCGAGAAATTGCTGTTCCATCTGAAAGTAGAAACCCGCCCGATTACAACGGTATGTCTATTTTTCCCCTAGGCTATTGTAGTTATTGGTTTCGAGTATCAGACATGCGAAAATTTTGATGGTTTCTCAACCATTCCTTAACTTCAAACTCTCATATCTCACAAACGAATTGACGAACTCGAGAAATTCCTCTTGCATCTGAAAGCAGAAACTCGCCCGATTACAACGCTATGTGTACTTTTCCCCTAGGCCATAGTAGTTATTGGTTTCGAGTATCAGACTTGCGAAAATTTTGATGGCTGCTCAACCATTCCTTAACTTCAAACTCTCATATCTCACAAACGAATTGACGAACTCGAGAAATTCCTCTTGCATCTGAAAGCAGAAACTCGCCCGATTACAACGCTATGTGTACTTTTCCCCTAGGCCATAGTAGTTATTGGTTTCGAGTATCAGACTTGCGAAAATTTTGATGGTTTCTCAAGCATTCCTTAACTTTGCTCTTCCATATCTCGCGAACGGATTGACGAACTCGAGAAATTCCTATTGCATCTGAAAGTAGAAACTCGCCCTATTACAATGGTGTGTGTACTTTTCCCCTAGGCCATAGTAGTTATTGATTTCGAGTATCAGACCAGCGAAAATTTTGATGGTTTCTCAACGATTCCTTAACTTCAAACTCCAATATCTCGCGAACGGATTGGCGAACTCGAGAAATTCCTGTTGCATCTGAAAGTAGAAACTCGCCCGATTACAATGGTGTTTGTCCTTTTCCCCTAGGCCATAGTAGTTATGGGTTTCGAGTATCAGATTTGCGAAAATTTTGATGGTTTCTCAACCACGCCTTAACTTCGAACTCCCGTATCTCGCGAACGGATTAACGAACTCGAGAAATTCCTGTTGCATCTGAAATTAGAAACTCGCACGATTACAACGGTATGTCTATTTTTCCCCTAGGCCATTGTAGTTATTGGTTTCGAGTATCAGACATGCGAAAATTTTGATGGTTTCTCAACCATTCCTTAATTTCAAACTCCCATATCTCGCGAACGAATTGACGAACTCGAGAAATTCCTGTTGCATCTGAAAGTAGAAACTTGCCCGATTACAACGGTGTATGTACTTTTCCCCTAGGCCATAGTAGTTATTGGTTTCGAGTATCAGACTTGCGAAAATTTTGATGGCTGCTCAAGCATTCCTTAACTTCAAACTCTCATATCTCACAAACGAATTGACGAACTCGAGAAATTCCTCTTGCATCTGAAAGCAGAAACTCGCCCGATTACAACGGTATGTGTATTTTTGCCCTAGGCCAAAGTAGTTATTGGTTTCGAGTATCGGAGTTGCGAAAATTTTGATGGTTTCTCAACCGTTCCTTAATTTCAAACTCCCATATCTCGCGAACGGATTGACGAACTCGAGAAATTCCTATCGCATCTGAAAGCAGAAACTCGCCCGATTACAACGGTATGTGTATTTTTGCCCTAGGCCATAGTAGTTATTGGTTTCGAGTATCAGACATGTAAAAATTTTGATGGTTTCTCAACCGTTCCTTAAATTCAAACTCCCATATCTCGCGAAGGAACTGACGAACTCGAGATATTCTTGTTGCATCTGAAAGCAGAAACTCGCCCGATTACAGCGGTGTGTGTATTTTTGCCCTAGGCCATAGTAGTTATTGGTTTCGAGTATCGGACTTGCGAAAATTTTGATGGTTTCTCAACCATTCTTTAAGTTCTAACTCCCATATCTCGCGAACGGATTGACGATCTCGAGAAATTCCTGTTGCATCTGAAAGTAGAAACACGCCAGATTGCAGTGGTGTGTGTACTTTTCCCCTAGGCCATTCCAGTTATTGGTTTCGAGTATCAGACCAGCGAAAATTTTGATGGTTTCTCAACCATTCATTAACTTCAAACTCCCATATCTCGCGAACGGTTTGACGAACTCGAGAAATTCCTGTTGCATCTGAAAGTAGAAACTCGCCCGATGACAATGGTGTGTGTACTTTTCCCCTAGGCCATTCCAGTTATCGGTTTCGAGTATCAGACCAGCGAAATTTTTGATGGTTTCTCAACCATTCCTTAACTTCAAACTCCCATATCTCGCGAACGGATTGACGAACACGGGAAATTCCTGTTTCATCTGAAAGTAGAAACTCGCCCGATTACAACGGTATGTGTATTTTTCCCCTAGGCCATTGTTGTTATTGGTTTCGAGTATCAGATATACGAAAATTTTGATGGTTTCTCAACCATTCCTTCACTTCAAACTCCCATATCATGCGAACGGATTGACGAACACGAGAAATTCCTATTGCATCTGAAAGCAGAAACTCGCCCGATTACAACGGTATGTGTATTTTTGCCCTAGGCCAAAGTAGTTATTGGTTTCGAGTATCAGACTTGCGAAAATTTTGATGGTTTCTCAACCTTTTCTTAACTTCAAACTCCCATATCTCGCGAACGGATTGACGAACACGAGAAATTCCTATTGCATCTGAAAGCAGAAACTCGCCCGATTACAACGGTATGTGTTCTTTTCCCCTAGGCCATTCCAGTTATTGGTTTCGGGTATCAGACCAGCGAAAATTTTGATGCTTTCTCAACCATTCCTTAACTTCAAACTCCCATATCTCGCGAACGGATTCACGATTTCGAGAAATTCCTGTTGCATCTGAAAGTAGAAACTCGCACGATTACAACGGCATGTGTATTTTTGCCCTAGGCCAAAGTAGTTATTGGTTTCCAGTATCAGATTTGCGAAAATTTTGATGGTTTCTCAACCGTTCCTTAACTTCAAACTCCCATATCTCGCGAACGGGTTGACGAACACGAGAAATTCCTATTGCATCTGAAAGCAGAAACTCGCCCGATTACAACGGTATGTGTTCTTTTCCCCTAGGCCATTCCAGTTGTTGGTTTCGAGTATCAGACCAGCGAAAATTTTGATGCTTTCTCAACCATTCCTTAACTTCAAACTCCCATACCTCGCGAACGGATTGACGATCTCGAGAAATTCCTGTTGCATCTGAAAGTAGAAACACGCCCGATTGCAGTGGTGTGTGTACTTTTCCCCTAGGCCATTCCAGTTATTGGTTTCGAGTATCAGACCAGCGAAAATTTTGATGGTTTCTCAACCATTCCTTAACTTCAAACTCCCATATCTCGCGAACGGTTAGACGAACTCGAGAAATTCCTGTTGCATCTGAAAGTAGAAACTCGCCCGATTACAATGGTGTGTGTACTTTTCCCCTAGGCCATTCCAGTTATCGGTTTCGAGTATCAGACCAGCGAAATTTTTGATGGTTTCTCAACCATTCCTTAACTTCAAACTCCCATATCTCGCGAACGGATTGACGAACACGAGAAATTCCAGTTTCATCTGAAAGTAGAAACTCGCCCGATTACAACGGCATGTGTATTTTTCCCCTTGGCCATTGTTGTTATTGGTTTCGAGTATCAGATATACGAAAATTTTGATGGTTTCTCAACCATTCCTTCACTTCAAACTCCCATATCACTCGAACGGATTGACGAACTCGAGAAATTCCTGTTGCATCTGAAAGTAGAAGCTCGCCCGATTACAGCTGTATGTGTATTTTTGCCCTAGGCCATAGTAGTTATTGGTATCGAGTATCAGTGTTGCGAAAATTTTGATGGTTTCTCAACCATTCCTTAATTTCAAACTCCCATATCTCGCGAACGGATTGACGATCTCGAGAAATTCCTGTTGCATCTGAAAGTAGAAACACGCCCGATTGCAGTGGTGTGTGTACTTTTCCCCTAGGCCATTCCGGTTATTGGTTTCGAGTATCAGACCAGCGAAAATTTTGATGGTTTCTCAACCATTCCTTAACTTCAAACTCCCATATCTCGCGAACGGATTGACGATCTCGAGAAATTCCTGTTGCATCTGAAAGTAGAAACACGCCCGATTACAGCGGTGTGTGTACTTTTCCCCTAGGCCATTCCTGTTATTGGTTTCGAGTATCAAACCCGCGAAATTTTTGATGGTTTCTCAACCATTCCTTAACTTCAAACTCCCATATCTCGCTAACGGATTGACGAACACGAGAAATTCCTGTTGCATCTGAAAGTAGAAGCTCGCCCGATTACAACGGTATGTGTATTTTTCCCCTAGGCCATTGTTGTTATTGGTTTCGAGTATCAGATATGCGAAAATTTTGATGGTTTCTCAACCATTCCTTAACTTCTAACTCCCATATCTCGCGAACGGATTGACGATCTCGAGAAATTCCTGTTGCATCTGAAAGTAGGAACACGCCCGATTACAGTGGTGTGTGTACTTTTCCCCTAGGCCATTCCTGTTATTGGTTTCGAGTATCAAACCCGAGAAATTTTTGATGGTTTCTCAACCATTCCTTAACTTCAAACTGCCATATCTCGCTAACGGATTGACGAACTCGAGAAATTCCTGTTGCATCTGAAAGTAGAAACTCGCCCGATTACAGCGGTGTGTGTATTTTTGCCCTAGGCCATAGTAGTTATTGGTTACGAGTATCATGGTTGCGAAAATTTTGATGGTTTCTCAACCATTCCTTAACTTCGAACTCCCATATCTCGCGAACGGATTGACGAACTCGAGAAATTCCTGTTGCATCTGAAAGTAGAAACTCGCACGATTACAACGGTATGTGTATTTTTCCCCTAGGCCTTTGTAGTTATTGGTTTCGGGAATCAGACTTGCGAAAATTTTGATGGTTTCTCAACCATTCCGTAACTTCAAACTCCCATATCTCGCGAACGGATTGTCGAGTCGAGAAATTGCTGTTCCATCTGAAAGTAGAAACTCGCCCGATTACAACGGTATGTCTATTTTTCCCCTACGCCATTCCAGTTATTGGTTTCGAGTATCAGACCAGCGAAAATTTTGATGGTTTCTCAACCATTCCTTAACATCAAACTTCCATATCTCGCGAACGAACTGGACGAACTCGAGAAATTCTTGTTGCATCTGAAAGCAGAAACTCGCCCGATTACAGCGGTGTGTGTATTTTTGCCCTGGGTCATAGTAGTTATTGGTTTCGTGTATCAGACTTGCGAAAATTTTGATGGTTTCTCAACCATTCCTTAAATTCTAACTCCCATATCTCGCGAACGGATTGATGAACTCGAGAAATTCCGGTTGCCTCTGAAAGTAGAAACTCGCCCGATTACAATGGTTTGTGTACTTTTCCCCTAGGCCATTCCAGTTATTGGTTTCGAGTATCAGACCAGCGAAAATTTGGATGGTTTCTCAATCATTCCTTAACATCAAACTTCCATATCTCGCGAACGAACTGGACGAACTCGAGAAATTCTTGTTGCATCTGAAAGCAGTAACTCGCCCGATTACAGCGGTGTGTGTATTTTTGCCCTAGGCCATAGTAGTTATTGGTTTCGAGTATCAGGGTTGCGAAAATTTTGATGGTTTCTCAACCATTCCTTAACTTCGAACTCCCATATCTCGCGAACGGATTCACGAACTCGAGAAATTCCTGTTGCATCTGAAAGTAGAAACTCGCACGATTACAACGGCATGTGTATTTTTCCCCTAGGCCTTTGTAGTTATTGGTTTCGGGAATCAGACTTGCGAAAATTTTGATGGTTTCTCAACCATTCCTTCACTTCTAACTGCCATATCTCGCGAACGGATTGACGATCTCGAGAAATTCCTGTTGCATCTCAAAGTAGAAACACGCCCGATTACAGTGGTGTGTGTACTTTTCCCCTAGGCCATTCCAGTTATTGGTTTCGAGTATCAGACCAGCGAAAATTTTGATGGTTTCTCAACCATTCCATAACTTCAAACTCCCATATCTCGCGAACGGATGACGAACTCGAGAAATTCCTGTTGCATCTGAAAGTAGAAACTCGCCCGATTACAATGGTGTGTGTACTTTTACCCTAGGCCATTCCAGTTATTGGTTTCGAGTATCAGATTTGCGAAAATTTTGATGGTTTCTCGACCGTTCCTTAACTTCAAACTCCCATATCTCGCGAACGGGTTCACGATCTCGAGAAATTCCTGTTGCATATGAAAGTAGAAACTCGCACGATTACAACGGCATGTGTATTTTTCCCCTAGGCCTTTGTAGTTATTGGTTTCGGGAATCAGACTTGCGAAAATTTTGATGGTTTCTCAACCATTTCTTAATTTCCAACTCCCATATCTCGCGAACGGATTGACGAACTCGAGAAATTGCTGTTCCATCTCAAAGTAGAATCTCGCCAGATTACAACGGTGTGTGTAGTTCTCCCCTAGGCCTTTGTAGTTATTGGTTTCGGGAATCAGACTTGCGAAAATTTTGATGGTTGCTCAATCCTTCCTTAACTTCAAACTCCCATATCTCGCGAACGGATTGACGAACTCGAGAAATTCCTGTTGCATCTGAAAGTAGAAACTCGCCCGATTACAATGGTGTGTGTACTTTTCCCCTAGGCTATTCCAGTTATTGGTTTCGAGTATCAGACCAGAGAAAATTTTGATGGTTTCTCGACCATTCCTTAAATTCAAACTCCCATATCTCGCGAACGGATTGTCGAGTCGAGAAATTGTTGTTCCATCTGAAAGTAGAAACTCGCCCGATTACAACGGTATGTCTATTTTTCCCCTAGGCCATTGTAGTTATTGTTTTCGAGTATCAGACTTGCGAAAATTTTGATGGTTTCTCAAGCATTCCTTAATTTCAAACTCCCATATCTCGCGAACGGATTGACGAACTCGAGAAATTGCTGTTCCATCTGAAAGTAGAAAGTCGCCCGATTACAATGGTGTGTGTACTTTTCCGCTAGGCCATTCCAGTTATTGGTTTCGAGTATCAGACCAGAGAAAATTTTGATGGTTTCTCAACCATTCCTTAACTTCAAACTCCCATATCTCGCGAACGGATTGACGAACTCGAGAAATTCCTTTTGCATCTGAAAGTAGAGACCCGCCCGAATACAGCGGTAAGTGTACTTTTCCCCTAGGCCATTCCAGTTATTGGTTTCGAGTATCAGACCAGCGAAAATTTTGATGGTTTCTCAACCATTCCTTATCTTCAAACTCCCATATCTCGCGAACGGATTGACGAACTCGAGAAATTCCTATTGCATCTGAAAGTAGAAACTCGCCCCATTACAATGGTGTGTGTACTTTTCCCCTAGGCCATAGTAGTTATTGATTTCGAGTATCAGACTTGCGAAAATTTTGATGGTTGCTCAAGCGTTCCTTAACTTCAAACTCACATATCTCGCGAACGGATTGGCGAACTCGAGAAATTCCTGTAGCATCTGAAATTAGAAACTCGCACGATTACAGCGGTATGTGTATTTTTGCCCTAGGCCATAGTAGTTATTGTTTTCGAGTATCAGATTTGCGTAAATTTTGATGGTTTCTCAACCATTCCTTAATTTCAAACTCCCATATCTCGCGACCGGATTGACGAACTCGAGAAATTGCTGTTCCATCTGAAAGTAGAAACTCGCCCGACTACAACGGTGTGTGTATTTTTCCCCTAGGCCTTTGTAGTTATTTGTTTCGGGATTCAGACTTGCGAAAATTTTGATGGTTTCTCAACCATTCCTTAATTTCCAACTCCCATATCTTGCGAACGGATTGACGAATTCGAGAAATTCCTGTTGCATCTGAAAGTAGAAACTCGCCCGATTACAATGGTGTGTGTACTTTTCCCCTAGGCTATTCCAGTTATTGGTTTCGAGTATCAGACCAGAGAAAATTTTGATGGTTTCTCGACCATTCCTTAACTTCAAACTCCCATATCTCGCGAACGGATTGACGAACTCGAGAAATTCCTGTTGCATCTGAAAGTAGAAACTCGCCCGATTACAATGGTGTGTGTACTTTTCCCCTAGGCTATTCCAGTTATTGGTTTCGAGTATCAGACCAGAGAAAATTTTGGTGGTTTCTCGACCATTCCTTAACTTCAAACTCCCATATCTCGCGAACGGATTGTCGAGTCGAGAAATTGCTGTTCCATCTGAAAGTAGAAACTCGCCCGATTACAACGGTATGTCTATTTTTCCCCTAGGCCATTGTAGTTATTGTTTTCGTGAATCAGACTTGCGAAAATTTTGATGCTTTCTCAACCATTCCGTAACTTCAAACTCCCATATCTCGCGAACGGATTAACGAACTCGAGAAATTCCTGTTGCATCTGAAATTAGAAACTCGCACGATTACAACGGTATGTGTATTTTTCCCCTAGGCTTTTGTAGTTATTGCTTTCGGGACTCAGACTTACGAAAATTTTGATGGTTTCTCAACCATTCCTTGACTTCTGACTCCCATATCTCGCGAACGGATTGTCGAACTGGAGAAATTCCTGTTGCGTCTGAAAGTAGAAAGTCGCCCGATTACAATGGTGTGCGTACTTTTCCGCTAGGCCATTCCAGTTATTGGTTTCGAGTATCAGACCAGAGAAAATTTTGATGGTTTCTCAACCATTCTTTAACTTCAAACTCCCATATCTCGCGAACGGATTGACGAACTCGAGAAATTGCTGTTCCATCTAAAAGTAGAAACTCGCCCGATTACAACGGTGTGTGTATTTTCCCCCTAGGCCTTTGTAGTTATTGGTTTCGGTAATCATACTTGCGAAAATTTTGATGGTTGCTCAAGCGTTCCTTAATTTCAAACTCCCATATCTCGCGAACGGATTGACGAACTCGACAAATTCCTGTGGCATCTGAAAGCAGAAACTCGCCCGATTACAATGGTGTGTGTACTTTTCCCCTAGGCTTTTGTAGTTATTGCTTTCGGGACTCAGACTTACGAAAATTTTGATGGTTTCTCAACCATTCCTTGACTTCTGTCTCCCATATCTCGCGAACGGATTGTCGAACTGGAGAAATTGCTGTTCCATCTAAAAGTAGAAACTCGCCCGATTACAACGGTGTGTGTATTTTTCCCCTAGGCCTTTGTAGTTATTGGTTTCGGGAATCAGACTTGCGAAAATTTTGATGGTTTCTCAACCATTCCTTAACTTCCAACTCCCATATCTCGCGAACGGATTGACGAACTCGAGAAATTCCTGTTGCATCTGAAAGTAGAAACTCGCCCGATTACAGTGGTGTTTGTACTTTTCCCCTAGGCCATAGTAGTTATTGGTTTCGAGTATCAGACTTGCGAAAATTTTGATGGTTGCTCAAGCGTTCCTTAATTTCAAACTCCCATATCTCGCGAACGGATTGACGAACTCGACAAATTCCTGTGGCATCTGAAAGCAGAAACTCGCCCGATTACAATGGTGTGTGTACTTTTCCCCTAGGCCATTCCAGTTATTGGTTTCGAGTATCAGACCAGCGAAAATTTTGATGGTTTCTCAACGATTCCTTAACTTCAAACTCCCATATCTCGCGAACGGATTGACGTACTCGAGAAATTCCTGTTGCGTCTGAAAGTAGAAACTCGCCCGAATACAGCGGTGTGTGTACTTTTGCCCTAGGCCATAGTAGTTATTGTTTTCGAGTATCAGACTTGCGAAAATTTTGATGGTTGCTCAAGCGTTCCTTAATTTCATATCCCATATCTCGCGAACGGATTGACAAACTCGAGAAATTCCTGTTGCATCTGAAATTAGAAACTCGCACGATTACAACGGTATGTATATTTTTCCCCTAGGCTTTTGTAGTTATTGCTTTCGGGACTCAGACTTACGAAAATTTTGATGGTTTCTCAACCATTCCTTGACTTCTGACTCCCATATCTCGCGAACGGATTGTCGAACTGGAGAAATTGCTGTTCCATCTAAAAGTAGAAACTCGCCCGATTACAGTGGTGTTTGTACTTTTCCCCTAGGCCATAGTAGTTATTGGTTTCGAGTATCAGACTTGCGAAAATTTTGATGGTTGCTCAAGCGTTCCTTAATTTCAAACTCCCATATCTCGCGAACGGATTGACGAACTCGACAAATTCCTGTGGCATCTGAAAGTAGAAACTCGCCCGATTACAATGGTGTGTGTACTTTTCCCCTAGGCCATTCCAGTTATTGGTTTCGAGTATCAGACCAGCAAAAATTTTGATGGTTTCTCAACGATTCCTTAACTTCAAACTCCCATATCTCGCGAACGGATTGACGTACTCGAGAAATTCCTGTTGCATCTGAAAGTAGAAACTCGCCCGATTACAGCGGTGTGTGTATTTTTGCCCTAGGCCATAGTAGTTATTGTTTTCGAGTATCAGACTTGCGAAAATTTTGATGGTTTCTCAACCATTCCTTAATTTCAAACTCCCATACCTCGCGACCGGATTGACGAACTCGAGAAATTGCTGTTCCATCTGAAAGTAGAATCTCGCCCGATTACAATGGTGTGTGTATTTTTCCCCTAGGCCTTTGTAGATATTGGTTTCGGGAATCAGACTTGCGAAAATTTTGATGGTTTCTCAACCATTCCTTAATTTCAAACTCCCATATCTCGCGACCGGATTGACGAACTCGAGAAATTCCTGTTGCATCTGAAAGTAGAAACTCGCCCGATTACAATGGTGTGTGTACTTTTCCGCTAGGCCATTCCAGTTATTGGTTTCGAGTATCAGACCAGAGAAAATTTTGATGGTTTCTCAACCATTCCGTAACTTCAAACTCCCATATCTCGCGAACGGATTGTCGAGTCGAGAAATTGCTGTTCCATCTGAAAGTAGAAACTCGCCCGATTACAACGGTATGTCTATTTTTCCCCTAGGCCATTGTAGTTATTGTTTTCGAGTATCAGACTTGCGAAAATTTTGATGGTTTCTCAACCATTCCTTAATTTCAAACTCCCATATCTCGCGAACGGATTGACGAACTCGAGAAATTGCTGTTCCATCTGAAAGTAGAAAGTCGCCCGATTACAATGGTGTGTGTACTTTTCCGCTAGGCCATTCCAGTTATTGGTTTCGAGTATCAGACCAGAGAAAATTTTGATGGTTTCTCAACCATTCCGTAACTTCAAACTCCCATATCTCGCGAACGGATTGACGAACTCGAGAAATTGCTGTTCCATCTGAAAGTAGAAACCCGCCCGATTACAACGGTATGTCTATTTTTCCCCTAGGCTATTGTAGTTATTGGTTTCGAGTATCAGACATGCGAAAATTTTGATGGTTTCTCAACCATTCCTTAACTTCAAACTCTCATATCTCACAAACGAATTGACGAACTCGAGAAATTCCTCTTGCATCTGAAAGCAGTAACTCGCCCGTTTACAACGCTATGTGTACTTTTCCCCTAGGCAATAGTAGTTATTGGTTTCGAGTATCAGACTTCCGAAAATTTTGATGGTTGCTCAAGCGTTCCTTAACTTTGCTCTTCCATATCTCGCGAACGGATTGGCGAACTCGAGAAATTCCTGTTGCACCTGAAAGTAGAAACTCGCCCGATTACAATGGTGTTTGTCCTTTTCCCCTAGGCCATAGTAGTTATGGGTTTCGACTATCAGATTTGCGAAAATTTTGATGGTTTCTCAACCACGCCTTAAATTCGAACTCCCGTATCTCGCGAACGGATTAACGAACTCGAGAAATTCCTGTTGCATCTGAAATTAGGAACTCGCACGATTACAACGGTATGTCTATTTATCCCCTAGGCCATTGTAGTTATTGGTTTCGAGTATCAGACATGCGAAAATTTTGATGGTTTCTCAACCATTCCTTATCTTCGAACTCCCATATCTCGCGAACGAATTGACGAACTCGAGAAATTCCTGTTGCATCTGAAATTAGAAATTCGCACCATTACAACGGTATGTCTATTTTTCCCCTAGGCCATTGTAGTTATTGGTTTCGAGAATCAGACTTGCGAAAATTTTGATGGTTTCTCAACCATTCCTTAACTTCAAACTCCCATATCTCGCGAACGGATTGACGAACTCGAGAAATTGCTGTTCCATCTGAAAGTAGAAACTTGCCCGATTACAACGGTATGTCTATTTTTCCCCTAGGCCTTTGTAGTTATTGGTTTCGAGTATCAGACTTGCGAAAATTTTGATGGTTTCTCAAGCATTCCTTAACTTCAAAGTCCCATATCTAGCGAACGGATTGACGAACTCGAAATATTCCTGTTGCATCTGAAAGTAGAAACTCGACCCATTACAATGGTGTGTGTACTTTTCTCCTAGGCCATCCAGTTATTGTTTTCGAGTATCAGACCAGCGAAAATTTTGATGGTTTCTCATCTATTCCTTAACGTCAAACTCCCATATCTCGCGAACGGATTGACGAACGCGAGAAATTCCTATTGCATCTGAAAGTGGAAACTCGCCCGATTATAACGGTATGTGTATTTTTCCCCTAGGCCTTTGTAGTTATGGGTTTCGGGAATCAGACTTGCGAAAATTTTGATGGTTTCTCAACCATTCCTTAACTTCAAACTCCCATATCTCGCGAACGGATTGACGAACTCGAGAAATTCCTGTTGCATCTGAAAGTAGAAACTCGCCCGATTACAGCGGTGTGTGTATTTTTGCCCTAGGCCATAGTAGTTATTGGTTACGAGTATCATGGTTGCGAAAATTTTGATGGTTTCTCAACCATTCCTTAACTTCGAACTCCCATATCTCGCGAACGGATTGACGAACTCGAGAAATTCCTGTTGCATCTGAAAGTAGAAACTCGCACGATTACAACGGTATGTGTATTTTTCCCCTAGGCCTTTGTAGTTATTGGTTTCGGGAATCAGACTTGCGAAAATTTTGATGGTTTCTCAACCATTCCGTAACTTCAAACTCCCATATCTCGCGAACGGATTGTCGAGTCGAGAAATTGCTGTTCCATCTGAAAGTAGAAACTCGCCCGATTACAACGGTATGTCTATTTTTCCCCTACGCCATTCCAGTTATTGGTTTCGAGTATCAGACCAGCGAAAATTTTGATGGTTTCTCAACCATTCCTTAACATCAAACTTCCATATCTCGCGAACGAACTGGACGAACTCGAGAAATTCTTGTTGCATCTGAAAGCAGAAACTCGCCCGATTACAGCGGTGTGTGTATTTTTGCCCTGGGTCATAGTAGTTATTGGTTTCGTGTATCAGACTTGCGAAAATTTTGATGGTTTCTCAACCATTCCTTAAATTCTAACTCCCATATCTCGCGAACGGATTGATGAACTCGAGAAATTCCGGTTGCCTCTGAAAGTAGAAACTCGCCCGATTACAATGGTTTGTGTACTTTTCCCCTAGGCCATTCCAGTTATTGGTTTCGAGTATCAGACCAGCGAAAATTTGGATGGTTTCTCAATCATTCCTTAACATCAAACTTCCATATCTCGCGAACGAACTGGACGAACTCGAGAAATTCTTGTTGCATCTGAAAGCAGTAACTCGCCCGATTACAGCGGTGTGTGTATTTTTGCCCTAGGCCATAGTAGTTATTGGTTTCGAGTATCAGGGTTGCGAAAATTTTGATGGTTTCTCAACCATTCCTTAACTTCGAACTCCCATATCTCGCGAACGGATTCACGAACTCGAGAAATTCCTGTTGCATCTGAAAGTAGAAACTCGCACGATTACAACGGCATGTGTATTTTTCCCCTAGGCCTTTGTAGTTATTGGTTTCGGGAATCAGACTTGCGAAAATTTTGATGGTTTCTCAACCATTCCTTCACTTCTAACTGCCATATCTCGCGAACGGATTGACGATCTCGAGAAATTCCTGTTGCATCTCAAAGTAGAAACACGCCCGATTACAGTGGTGTGTGTACTTTTCCCCTAGGCCATTCCAGTTATTGGTTTCGAGTATCAGACCAGCGAAAATTTTGATGGTTTCTCAACCATTCCATAACTTCAAACTCCCATATCTCGCGAACGGATGACGAACTCGAGAAATTCCTGTTGCATCTGAAAGTAGAAACTCGCCCGATTACAATGGTGTGTGTACTTTTACCCTAGGCCATTCCAGTTATTGGTTTCGAGTATCAGATTTGCGAAAATTTTGATGGTTTCTCGACCGTTCCTTAACTTCAAACTCCCATATCTCGCGAACGGGTTCACGATCTCGAGAAATTCCTGTTGCATATGAAAGTAGAAACTCGCACGATTACAACGGCATGTGTATTTTTCCCCTAGGCCTTTGTAGTTATTGGTTTCGGGAATCAGACTTGCGAAAATTTTGATGGTTTCTCAACCATTTCTTAATTTCCAACTCCCATATCTCGCGAACGGATTGACGAACTCGAGAAATTGCTGTTCCATCTCAAAGTAGAATCTCGCCAGATTACAACGGTGTGTGTAGTTCTCCCCTAGGCCTTTGTAGTTATTGGTTTCGGGAATCAGACTTGCGAAAATTTTGATGGTTGCTCAATCCTTCCTTAACTTCAAACTCCCATATCTCGCGAACGGATTGACGAACTCGAGAAATTCCTGTTGCATCTGAAAGTAGAAACTCGCCCGATTACAATGGTGTGTGTACTTTTCCCCTAGGCTATTCCAGTTATTGGTTTCGAGTATCAGACCAGAGAAAATTTTGATGGTTTCTCGACCATTCCTTAAATTCAAACTCCCATATCTCGCGAACGGATTGTCGAGTCGAGAAATTGTTGTTCCATCTGAAAGTAGAAACTCGCCCGATTACAACGGTATGTCTATTTTTCCCCTAGGCCATTGTAGTTATTGTTTTCGAGTATCAGACTTGCGAAAATTTTGATGGTTTCTCAAGCATTCCTTAATTTCAAACTCCCATATCTCGCGAACGGATTGACGAACTCGAGAAATTGCTGTTCCATCTGAAAGTAGAAAGTCGCCCGATTACAATGGTGTGTGTACTTTTCCGCTAGGCCATTCCAGTTATTGGTTTCGAGTATCAGACCAGAGAAAATTTTGATGGTTTCTCAACCATTCCTTAACTTCAAACTCCCATATCTCGCGAACGGATTGACGAACTCGAGAAATTCCTTTTGCATCTGAAAGTAGAGACCCGCCCGAATACAGCGGTAAGTGTACTTTTCCCCTAGGCCATTCCAGTTATTGGTTTCGAGTATCAGACCAGCGAAAATTTTGATGGTTTCTCAACCATTCCTTATCTTCAAACTCCCATATCTCGCGAACGGATTGACGAACTCGAGAAATTCCTATTGCATCTGAAAGTAGAAACTCGCCCCATTACAATGGTGTGTGTACTTTTCCCCTAGGCCATAGTAGTTATTGATTTCGAGTATCAGACTTGCGAAAATTTTGATGGTTGCTCAAGCGTTCCTTAACTTCAAACTCACATATCTCGCGAACGGATTGGCGAACTCGAGAAATTCCTGTAGCATCTGAAATTAGAAACTCGCACGATTACAGCGGTATGTGTATTTTTGCCCTAGGCCATAGTAGTTATTGTTTTCGAGTATCAGATTTGCGTAAATTTTGATGGTTTCTCAACCATTCCTTAATTTCAAACTCCCATATCTCGCGACCGGATTGACGAACTCGAGAAATTGCTGTTCCATCTGAAAGTAGAAACTCGCCCGACTACAACGGTGTGTGTATTTTTCCCCTAGGCCTTTGTAGTTATTTGTTTCGGGATTCAGACTTGCGAAAATTTTGATGGTTTCTCAACCATTCCTTAATTTCCAACTCCCATATCTTGCGAACGGATTGACGAATTCGAGAAATTCCTGTTGCATCTGAAAGTAGAAACTCGCCCGATTACAATGGTGTGTGTACTTTTCCCCTAGGCTATTCCAGTTATTGGTTTCGAGTATCAGACCAGAGAAAATTTTGATGGTTTCTCGACCATTCCTTAACTTCAAACTCCCATATCTCGCGAACGGATTGACGAACTCGAGAAATTCCTGTTGCATCTGAAAGTAGAAACTCGCCCGATTACAATGGTGTGTGTACTTTTCCCCTAGGCTATTCCAGTTATTGGTTTCGAGTATCAGACCAGAGAAAATTTTGGTGGTTTCTCGACCATTCCTTAACTTCAAACTCCCATATCTCGCGAACGGATTGTCGAGTCGAGAAATTGCTGTTCCATCTGAAAGTAGAAACTCGCCCGATTACAACGGTATGTCTATTTTTCCCCTAGGCCATTGTAGTTATTGTTTTCGTGAATCAGACTTGCGAAAATTTTGATGCTTTCTCAACCATTCCGTAACTTCAAACTCCCATATCTCGCGAACGGATTAACGAACTCGAGAAATTCCTGTTGCATCTGAAATTAGAAACTCGCACGATTACAACGGTATGTGTATTTTTCCCCTAGGCTTTTGTAGTTATTGCTTTCGGGACTCAGACTTACGAAAATTTTGATGGTTTCTCAACCATTCCTTGACTTCTGACTCCCATATCTCGCGAACGGATTGTCGAACTGGAGAAATTCCTGTTGCGTCTGAAAGTAGAAAGTCGCCCGATTACAATGGTGTGCGTACTTTTCCGCTAGGCCATTCCAGTTATTGGTTTCGAGTATCAGACCAGAGAAAATTTTGATGGTTTCTCAACCATTCTTTAACTTCAAACTCCCATATCTCGCGAACGGATTGACGAACTCGAGAAATTGCTGTTCCATCTAAAAGTAGAAACTCGCCCGATTACAACGGTGTGTGTATTTTCCCCCTAGGCCTTTGTAGTTATTGGTTTCGGTAATCATACTTGCGAAAATTTTGATGGTTGCTCAAGCGTTCCTTAATTTCAAACTCCCATATCTCGCGAACGGATTGACGAACTCGACAAATTCCTGTGGCATCTGAAAGCAGAAACTCGCCCGATTACAATGGTGTGTGTACTTTTCCCCTAGGCTTTTGTAGTTATTGCTTTCGGGACTCAGACTTACGAAAATTTTGATGGTTTCTCAACCATTCCTTGACTTCTGTCTCCCATATCTCGCGAACGGATTGTCGAACTGGAGAAATTGCTGTTCCATCTAAAAGTAGAAACTCGCCCGATTACAACGGTGTGTGTATTTTTCCCCTAGGCCTTTGTAGTTATTGGTTTCGGGAATCAGACTTGCGAAAATTTTGATGGTTTCTCAACCATTCCTTAACTTCCAACTCCCATATCTCGCGAACGGATTGACGAACTCGAGAAATTCCTGTTGCATCTGAAAGTAGAAACTCGCCCGATTACAGTGGTGTTTGTACTTTTCCCCTAGGCCATAGTAGTTATTGGTTTCGAGTATCAGACTTGCGAAAATTTTGATGGTTGCTCAAGCGTTCCTTAATTTCAAACTCCCATATCTCGCGAACGGATTGACGAACTCGACAAATTCCTGTGGCATCTGAAAGCAGAAACTCGCCCGATTACAATGGTGTGTGTACTTTTCCCCTAGGCCATTCCAGTTATTGGTTTCGAGTATCAGACCAGCGAAAATTTTGATGGTTTCTCAACGATTCCTTAACTTCAAACTCCCATATCTCGCGAACGGATTGACGTACTCGAGAAATTCCTGTTGCGTCTGAAAGTAGAAACTCGCCCGAATACAGCGGTGTGTGTACTTTTGCCCTAGGCCATAGTAGTTATTGTTTTCGAGTATCAGACTTGCGAAAATTTTGATGGTTGCTCAAGCGTTCCTTAATTTCATATCCCATATCTCGCGAACGGATTGACAAACTCGAGAAATTCCTGTTGCATCTGAAATTAGAAACTCGCACGATTACAACGGTATGTATATTTTTCCCCTAGGCTTTTGTAGTTATTGCTTTCGGGACTCAGACTTACGAAAATTTTGATGGTTTCTCAACCATTCCTTGACTTCTGACTCCCATATCTCGCGAACGGATTGTCGAACTGGAGAAATTGCTGTTCCATCTAAAAGTAGAAACTCGCCCGATTACAGTGGTGTTTGTACTTTTCCCCTAGGCCATAGTAGTTATTGGTTTCGAGTATCAGACTTGCGAAAATTTTGATGGTTGCTCAAGCGTTCCTTAATTTCAAACTCCCATATCTCGCGAACGGATTGACGAACTCGACAAATTCCTGTGGCATCTGAAAGTAGAAACTCGCCCGATTACAATGGTGTGTGTACTTTTCCCCTAGGCCATTCCAGTTATTGGTTTCGAGTATCAGACCAGCAAAAATTTTGATGGTTTCTCAACGATTCCTTAACTTCAAACTCCCATATCTCGCGAACGGATTGACGTACTCGAGAAATTCCTGTTGCATCTGAAAGTAGAAACTCGCCCGATTACAGCGGTGTGTGTATTTTTGCCCTAGGCCATAGTAGTTATTGTTTTCGAGTATCAGACTTGCGAAAATTTTGATGGTTTCTCAACCATTCCTTAATTTCAAACTCCCATACCTCGCGACCGGATTGACGAACTCGAGAAATTGCTGTTCCATCTGAAAGTAGAATCTCGCCCGATTACAATGGTGTGTGTATTTTTCCCCTAGGCCTTTGTAGATATTGGTTTCGGGAATCAGACTTGCGAAAATTTTGATGGTTTCTCAACCATTCCTTAATTTCAAACTCCCATATCTCGCGACCGGATTGACGAACTCGAGAAATTCCTGTTGCATCTGAAAGTAGAAACTCGCCCGATTACAATGGTGTGTGTACTTTTCCGCTAGGCCATTCCAGTTATTGGTTTCGAGTATCAGACCAGAGAAAATTTTGATGGTTTCTCAACCATTCCGTAACTTCAAACTCCCATATCTCGCGAACGGATTGTCGAGTCGAGAAATTGCTGTTCCATCTGAAAGTAGAAACTCGCCCGATTACAACGGTATGTCTATTTTTCCCCTAGGCCATTGTAGTTATTGTTTTCGAGTATCAGACTTGCGAAAATTTTGATGGTTTCTCAACCATTCCTTAATTTCAAACTCCCATATCTCGCGAACGGATTGACGAACTCGAGAAATTGCTGTTCCATCTGAAAGTAGAAAGTCGCCCGATTACAATGGTGTGTGTACTTTTCCGCTAGGCCATTCCAGTTATTGGTTTCGAGTATCAGACCAGAGAAAATTTTGATGGTTTCTCAACCATTCCGTAACTTCAAACTCCCATATCTCGCGAACGGATTGACGAACTCGAGAAATTGCTGTTCCATCTGAAAGTAGAAACCCGCCCGATTACAACGGTATGTCTATTTTTCCCCTAGGCTATTGTAGTTATTGGTTTCGAGTATCAGACATGCGAAAATTTTGATGGTTTCTCAACCATTCCTTAACTTCAAACTCTCATATCTCACAAACGAATTGACGAACTCGAGAAATTCCTCTTGCATCTGAAAGCAGTAACTCGCCCGTTTACAACGCTATGTGTACTTTTCCCCTAGGCAATAGTAGTTATTGGTTTCGAGTATCAGACTTCCGAAAATTTTGATGGTTGCTCAAGCGTTCCTTAACTTTGCTCTTCCATATCTCGCGAACGGATTGGCGAACTCGAGAAATTCCTGTTGCACCTGAAAGTAGAAACTCGCCCGATTACAATGGTGTTTGTCCTTTTCCCCTAGGCCATAGTAGTTATGGGTTTCGACTATCAGATTTGCGAAAATTTTGATGGTTTCTCAACCACGCCTTAAATTCGAACTCCCGTATCTCGCGAACGGATTAACGAACTCGAGAAATTCCTGTTGCATCTGAAATTAGGAACTCGCACGATTACAACGGTATGTCTATTTATCCCCTAGGCCATTGTAGTTATTGGTTTCGAGTATCAGACATGCGAAAATTTTGATGGTTTCTCAACCATTCCTTATCTTCGAACTCCCATATCTCGCGAACGAATTGACGAACTCGAGAAATTCCTGTTGCATCTGAAATTAGAAATTCGCACCATTACAACGGTATGTCTATTTTTCCCCTAGGCCATTGTAGTTATTGGTTTCGAGAATCAGACTTGCGAAAATTTTGATGGTTTCTCAACCATTCCTTAACTTCAAACTCCCATATCTCGCGAACGGATTGACGAACTCGAGAAATTGCTGTTCCATCTGAAAGTAGAAACTTGCCCGATTACAACGGTATGTCTATTTTTCCCCTAGGCCTTTGTAGTTATTGGTTTCGAGTATCAGACTTGCGAAAATTTTGATGGTTTCTCAAGCATTCCTTAACTTCAAAGTCCCATATCTAGCGAACGGATTGACGAACTCGAAATATTCCTGTTGCATCTGAAAGTAGAAACTCGACCCATTACAATGGTGTGTGTACTTTTCTCCTAGGCCATCCAGTTATTGTTTTCGAGTATCAGACCAGCGAAAATTTTGATGGTTTCTCATCTATTCCTTAACGTCAAACTCCCATATCTCGCGAACGGATTGACGAACGCGAGAAATTCCTATTGCATCTGAAAGTGGAAACTCGCCCGATTATAACGGTATGTGTATTTTTCCCCTAGGCCTTTGTAGTTATGGGTTTCGGGAATCAGACTTGCGAAAATTTTGATGGTTTCTCAACCATTCCTTAACTTCAAACTCCCATATCTCGCGAACGGATTGACGAACTCGAGAAATTCCTGTTGCATCTGAAAGTAGAAACTCGCACGAATACAGGGGTAAGTGTACTTTTCCCCTAGGCCATTCCAGTTATCGGTTTCGAGTATCAGACCTGCGAAAATTTTGATGGTTTCTCAACCATTCCTTATCTTCAAACTCCCATATCTCGCGAACGAATTGACGAACTCGAGAAATTCATGTTGCATCTGAAAGTAGAAACTTGCCCGATTTCAACGATGTATGTACTTTTCCCCTAGGCCATAGTAGTTATTGGTTTCGAGTATCAGACTTGCGAAAATTTTGATGGTTTCTCAACCATTACTTAACCTCAAACTCCCATATCACGCGAACGGATTGACGAACTCGAGAAATTCCTATTGCATCTGAAAGTAGAAACTCGCCCGATTACAACGGTATGTGTATTTTTCCCCTAGGCCTTTGTAGTTATGGGTTTCGGGAATCAGACTTGCGAAAATTTTGATGGCTGCTCAACCATTCCTTAACTTCAAACTCCCATATCTCGCGAGCGGATTGCCGAACTCGAGAAATTCCTGTTGCTTCTGAAAGTAGAAAGTCGCCCGATTACAATGGTGTGTGTACTTTTCCGTTAGGCCATTCCAGTTATTGGTTTCGAGTATCAGACCAGAGAAAATTTTGATGGTTTCTCAACCATTCCTTAACTTCAAACTCCCATATCTCGCGAACGGATTGACGAACTCGAGAAATTGCTGTTCCATCTGAAAGTAGAAACTTGCCCGATTACAACGGTATGTCTATTTTTCCCCTAGGCCATAGTAGTTATTGGTTTCGAGTATCAGACTTGCGAAAATTTTGATGGTTTCTCAACCATTCCTTAACTTTGCTCTCCCATATCTCGCGAACGGATTGACGAACTCGAGGAATTCCTATTGCATCTAAAAGTAGAAACTCGCCCCATTACAATGGTGTGTGTACTTTTCCCCTAGGCCATAGTAGTTATTGGTTTCGAGTATCAGACTTGCGAAAATTTTGATGGTTTCTCAACCATTCCTTAACTTCGAACTCCCATATCTCGCGAACGGATTGACGAACTCGATAAATTCCTGTTGCATCTGAAAGCAGAAACTCGCCCGATTACAATGGTGTATGTACTTTTCCGCTAGGCCATTCCAGTTATTGGTTTCGAGTATCAGACCAGAGAAAATTTTGATGGTTTCTCAACCATTCCATAACTTCAAACTCCCATATCTCGCGAACGGATTGACGAACTCGAGAAATTGCTGTTCCATCTGAAAGTAGAAACCCGTCCGATTACAACGGTATGTCTATTTTTCCCCTAGGCCATTGTAGTTATTGTTTTCGAGTATCAGACCAGCGAAAATTTTGATGGTTTCTCATCTATTCGTTAACGTCAAACTCCCATATCTCGCGAACGGATTGACGAACGCGAGAAATTCCTATTGCATCTGAAAGTGGAAACTCGCCCGATTACAACGGTATGTGTATTTTTCCCCTAGGCCTTTGTAGTTATGGGTTTCGGGAATCAGACTTGCGAAAATTTTGATGGTTTCTCAACCATTCCTTAACTTCAAACTCCCATATCTCGCGAACGGATTGACGAACTCGAGAAATTCCTGTTGCATCTGAAAGTAGAAACTCGCACGAATACAGGGGTAAGTGTACTTTTCCCCTAGGCCATTCCAGTTATTGGTTTCGAGTATCAGACCTGCGAAAATTTTGATGGTTTCTCAACCATTCCTTATCTTCAAACTCCCATATCTCGCGAACGAATTGACGAACTCGAGAAATTCATGTTGCATCTGAAAGTAGAAACTTGCCCGATTACAACGATGTATGTACTTTTCCCCTAGGCCATAGTAGTTATTGGTTTCGAGTATCAGACTTGCGAAAATTTTGATGGTTTCTCAACCATTACTTAACCTCAAACTCCCATATCACGCGAACGGATTGACGAACTCGAGAAATTCCTATTGCATCTGAAAGTAGAAACTCGCCCGATTACAACGGTATGTGTATTTTTCCCCTAGGCCTTTGTAGTTATTGGTTTCGGGAATCAGACTTGCGAAAATTTTGATGGTTGCTCAACCATTCCTTAATTTCAAACTCCCATATCTCGCGAACGAATTGACGAACTCGAGAAATTCCTGTTGCATCTGAAATCATAAACTCGCCCGATTACAAAGGTATGTCTATTTTTGCCCTAGGCCATAGCAGTTATTGGTTTCGAGTACCAGACATGCGAAAATTTTGATGGTTTCTCAACCATTCCTTAACTTCAAACTCCCATATCTCGCGAACGAATTGACGAACTCGAGAAATTCCTGTTGCATCTGAAAGTAGAAACGCGCCCGATTACAATGGTGTGTGTACTTTTCCCCTAGGCCATTCCAGTTATTGGTTTCGAGTATCAGACTTGCGAAAATTTTGATGGTTTCTCAACCATTCCTTAACTTCGAACTCCCATATCTCGCGAACGGATTGACGAACTCGAGAAATTCCTGTTGCATCTGAAAGTAGAAACTCGCCCGATTACAATGGTGTGTGTACTTTTCCGCTAGGCCATTCCAGTTATTGGTTTCGAGTATCAGACCTGAGAAAATTTTGATGGTTTCTCAACCATTCCTTAACTTCAAACTTCCATATCTCGCGAACGGATTGACGAACTCGAGAAATTGCTGTTCCATCTGAAAGTAGAAACCCGCCCGATTACAACGGTATGTCTATTTTTCCCCTAGGCCATTGTAGTTATTGGTTTCGAGTATCAGACGTGCGAAAATTTTGATGGTCTCTCAACCATTCCTTAACTTCAAACTCCCATATCACGCGAACGGACTGACGAACTCGAGAAATTCCTGTTGCATCTGAAAGTAGAAACTCGCCCCATTACAATGGTGTGTGTACTTTTCCCGTAGGCCTTTCCAGTTATTGGTTTCCAGTATCAGATCAGCGAAAATTTTGGTGGTTTCTCAACCATTCCTTAATTTCAAACTCCCATATCTCGCGAGCGAATTGACGAACTTGAGAAATTCCTGTTGCATCTGAAAGTAGAAAGTCGCCCGATTACAATGGTGTGTGTACTTTTCCGTTAGGCCATTCCAGTTATTGGTTTCGAGTATCAGACCAGAGAAAATTTTGGTGGTTTCTCAACCGTTCCTTAACTTCAAACTCCCATATCTCGCGAACGGATTGACGAACTCGAGAAATTCCTATTGCATCTGAAAGTAGAAACTCGCCCGATTACAACGGTATGTGTATTTTTCCCCTAGGCCTTTGTAGTTAGTGGTTTCGGGAATCAGACTTACGAAAATTTTGATGGTTGCTCAACCATTCCTTAATTTCAAACTCCCATATCTCGCGAACGAATTGACGAACTCGAGAAATTCCTGTTGCATCTGAAATCAGAAACTCGCCCGATTACAACGGTATGTCTATTTTTGCCCTAGGCCATAGCAGTTATTGGTTTCGAGTACCAGACATGCGAAAATTTTGATGGTTTCTCAACCATTCCTTAACTTCAAACTCCCATATCTCGCGAGCGGATTGCCGAACTCGAGAAATTCCTGTTGCTTCTGAAAGTAGAAAGTCGCCCGATTACAATGGTGTGTGTACTTTTCCGTTAGGCCATTCCAGTTATTGGTTTCGAGTATCAGACCAGAGAAAATTTTGATGGTTTCTCAACCATTCCTTAACTTCAAACTCCCATATCTCGCGAACGGATTGACGAACTCGAGAAATTGCTGTTCCATCTGAAAGTAGAAACTTGCCCGATTACAACGGTATGTCTATTTTTCCCCTAGGCCATTGTAGTTATTGGTTTCGAGAATCAGACTTGCGAAAATTTTGATGGTTTCTCAACCATTCCTTAACTTCTAACTCCCATATCTCGCGAACGGATTGACGAACTCGAGAAATTCCTGTTGCATCTGAAAGCAGAAACTCGCACGATTACAACAGCGTGTGTATTTTTCCCCTAGGCCTTTGTAGTTATTGGTTTCGAGTATCAGACTTGCGAAAATTTTGATGGTTTCTCAAGCATTCCTTAACATCAAACTCCCATATCTCGCGAACGGATTGACGAACTCGAAATATTCCTGTTGCATCTGAAAGTAGAAACTCGACCCATTACAATCGTGTGTGTACTTTTCTCCTAGGCCATCCAGTTATTGTTTTCGAGTATCAGACCAGCGAAAATTTTGATGGTTTCTCATCTATTCCTTAACGTCAAACTCCCATATCTCGCGAACGGATTGACGAACGCGAGAAATTCCTATTGCATCTGAAAGTGGAAACTCGCCCGATTACAACGGTATGTGTATTTTTCCCCTAGGCCTTTGTAGTTATGGGTTTCGGGAATCAGACTTGCGAAAATTTTGATGGCTGCTCAACCATTCCTTAATTTCAAACTCCCATATCTCGCGAACGAATTGACGAACTCGAGAAATTCCTGTTGCATCTGAAATCAGAAACTTGCCCGATTACAACGGTATGTCTATTTTTGCCCTAGGCCATAGCAGTTATTGGTTTCGAGTACCAGACATGCGAAAATTTTGATGGTTTCTCAACCATTCCTTAACTTCAAACTCCTATATCTTGCGAGCGGATTGCCGAACTCGAGAAATTCCTGTTGCTTCTGAAAGTAGAAAGTCGCCCGATTACAATGGTGTGTGTACTTTTCCGTTAGGCCATTCCAGTTATTGGTTTCGAGTATCAGACCAGAGAAAATTTTGATGGTTTCTCAACCATTCCTTAACTTCAAACTCCCATATCTCGCGAACGGATTGACGAACTCGATAAATTCCTGTTGCATCTGAAAGTAGAAACTCGCCCGATTACAATGGTGTATTTACTTTTCCGCTAGGCCATTCCAGTTATTGGTTTCGAGTATCAGACCTGAGAAAATTTTGATGGTTTCTCAACCATTCCTTAACTTCTAACTCCCATATCTCGCGAACGGATTGACGAACTCGAGAAATTCCTGTTGCATCTGAAATCATAAACTCGCCCGATTACAAAGGTATGTCTATTTTTGCCCTAGGCCATAGCAGTTATTGGTTTCGAGTACCAGACATGCGAAAATTTTGATGGTTTCTCAACCATTCCTTAACTTCAAACTCCCATATCTCGCGAACGAATTGACGAACTCGAGAAATTCCTGTTGCATCTGAAAGTAGAAACGCGCCCGATTACAATGGTGTGTGTACTTTTCCCCTAGGCCATTCCAGTTATTGGTTTCGAGTATCAGACTTGCGAAAATTTTGATGGTTTCTCAACCATTCCTTAACTTCGAACTCCCATATCTCGCGAACGGATTGACGAACTCGAGAAATTCCTGTTGCATCTGAAAGTAGAAACTCGCCCGATTACAATGGTGTGTGTACTTTTCCGCTAGGCCATTCCAGTTATTGGTTTCGAGTATCAGACCTGAGAAAATTTTGATGGTTTCTCAACCATTCCTTAACTTCAAACTTCCATATCTCGCGAACGGATTGACGAACTCGAGAAATTGCTGTTGCATCTGAAAGTAGAAACTCGCCCCATTACAATGGTGTGTGTACTTTTCCCGTAGGCCTTTCCAGTTATTGGTTTCCAGTATCAGATCAGCGAAAATTTTGGTGGTTTCTCAACCATTCCTTAATTTCAAACTCCCATATCTCGCGAGCGAATTGACGAACTTGAGAAATTCCTGTTGCATCTGAAAGTAGAAAGTCGCCCGATTACAATGGTGTGTGTACTTTTCCGTTAGGCCATTCCAGTTATTGGTTTCGAGTATCAGACCAGAGAAAATTTTGGTGGTTTCTCAACCGTTCCTTAACTTCAAACTCCCATATCTCGCGAACGGATTGACGAACTCGAGAAATTCCTATTGCATCTGAAAGTAGAAACTCGCCCGATTACAACGGTATGTGTATTTTTCCCCTAGGCCTTTGTAGTTAGTGGTTTCGGGAATCAGACTTACGAAAATTTTGATGGTTGCTCAACCATTCCTTAATTTCAAACTCCCATATCTCGCGAACGAATTGACGAACTCGAGAAATTCCTGTTGCATCTGAAATCAGAAACTCGCCCGATTACAACGGTATGTCTATTTTTGCCCTAGGCCATAGCAGTTATTGGTTTCGAGTACCAGACATGCGAAAATTTTGATGGTTTCTCAACCATTCCTTAACTTCAAACTCCCATATCTCGCGAGCGGATTGCCGAACTCGAGAAATTCCTGTTGCTTCTGAAAGCAGAAAGTCGCCCGATTACAATGGTGTGTGTACTTTTCCGTTAGGCCATTCCAGTTATTGGTTTCGAGTATCAGACCAGAGAAAATTTTGATGGTTTCTCAACCATTCCTTAACTTCAAACTCCCATATCTCGCGAACGGATTGACGAACTCGAGAAATTGCTGTTCCATCTGAAAGTAGAAACTTGCCCGATTACAACGGTATGTCTATTTTTCCCCTAGGCCATTGTAGTTATTGGTTTCGAGAATCAGACTTGCGAAAATTTTGATGGTTTCTCAACCATTCCTTAACTTCTAACTCCCATATCTCGCGAACGGATTGACGAACTCGAGAAATTCCTGTTGCATCTGAAAGCAGAAACTCGCACGATTACAACAGCGTGTGTATTTTTCCCCTAGGCCTTTGTAGTTATTGGTTTCGAGTATCAGACTTGCGAAAATTTTGATGGTTTCTCAAGCATTCCTTAACATCAAACTCCCATATCTCGCGAACGGATTGACGAACTCGAAATATTCCTGTTGCATCTGAAAGTAGAAACTCGACCCATTACAATCGTGTGTGTACTTTTCTCCTAGGCCATCCAGTTATTGTTTTCGAGTATCAGACCAGCGAAAATTTTGATGGTTTCTCATCTATTCCTTAACGTCAAACTCCCATATCTCGCGAACGGATTGACGAACGCGAGAAATTCCTATTGCATCTGAAAGTGGAAACTCGCCCGATTACAACGGTATGTGTATTTTTCCCCTAGGCCTTTGTAGTTATGGGTTTCGGGAATCAGACTTGCGAAAATTTTGATGGCTGCTCAACCATTCCTTAATTTCAAACTCCCATATCTCGCGAACGAATTGACGAACTCGAGAAATTCCTGTTGCATCTGAAATCAGAAACTTGCCCGATTACAACGGTATGTCTATTTTTGCCCTAGGCCATAGCAGTTATTGGTTTCGAGTACCAGACATGCGAAAATTTTGATGGTTTCTCAACCATTCCTTAACTTCAAACTCCCATATCTTGCGAGCGGATTGCCGAACTCGAGAAATTCCTGTTGCTTCTGAAAGTAGAAAGTCGCCCGATTACAATGGTGTGTGTACTTTTCCGTTAGGCCATTCCAGTTATTGGTTTCGAGTATCAGACCAGAGAAAATTTTGATGGTTTCTCAACCATTCCTTAACTTCAAACTCCCATATCTCGCGAACGGATTGACGAACTCGATAAATTCCTGTTGCATCTGAAAGTAGAAACTCGCCCGATTACAATGGTGTATTTACTTTTCCGCTAGGCCATTCCAGTTATTGGTTTCGAGTATCAGACCTGAGAAAATTTTGATGGTTTCTCAACCATTCCTTAACTTCTAACTCCCATATCTCGCGAACGGATTGACGAACTCGAGAAATTCCTGTTGCATCTGAAAGCAGAAACTCGCACGATTACAACAGCATGTGTATTTTTCCCCTAGGCCTTTGTAGTTATTGGTTTCGAGTATCAGACTTGCGAAAATTTTGATGGTTTCTCAAGCATTCCGTAACATCAAATTCCCATATCTCGCGAACGGATTGACGAACTCGAAATATTCCTGTTGCATCTGAAATTAGAAACTCGACCCATTACAATCGTGTGTGTACTTTTCTCCTAGGCCATCCAGTTATTGTTTTCGAGTATCAGACCAGCGAAAATTTTGATGGTTTCTCATCTATTCCTTAACGTCAAACTCCCATATCTCGCGAACGGATTGACGAACGCGAGAAATTCCTATTGCATCTGAAAGTGGAAACTCGCCCGATTACAACGGTATGTGTATTTTTCCCCTAGGCCTTTGTAGTTATGGGTTTCGGGAATCAGACTTGCGAAAATTTTGATGGCTGCTCAACCATTCCTTAACTTCAAACTTTCATATCTCACGAACGAATTGACGAACTCGAGAAATTCCTCTTGCATCTGAAAGCAGAAACTCGCCCGATTACAACGCTATGTGTACTTTTCCCCTAGGCCATAGTAGTTATTGGTTTCGAGTATCAGACTTGCGAAAATTTTGATGGTTGCTCAAGCGTTCCTTAACTTCAAACTTCCATATCTCGCGAACGGATTGACGAACTCGAGAAATTCCTGTTGCATCTGAAAGTAGAAACGCGCCCGATTACAATGGTGTGTGTACTTTTCCCCTAGGCCATAGTAGTTATTGGTTTCGAGTATCAGACTTGCGAAAATTTTGATGGTTTCTCAACCATTCCTTAACTTCGAACTCCCATATCTCGCGAACGGATTGACGAACTCGATAAATTCCTGTTGCATCTGAAAGTAGAAACTCGCCCGATTACAATGGTGTATGTACTTTTCCGCTAGGCCATTCCAGTTATTGGTTTCGAGTATCAGACCAGAGAAAATATTGATGGTTTCTCAACCATTCCATAACTTCAAACTCCCATATCTCGCGAACGGATTGACGAACTCGAGAAATTGCTGTTCCATCTGAAAGAAGAAACCCGTCCGATTACAACGGTATGTCTATTTTTCCCCTAGGCCATTGTAGTTATTGGTTTCGAGTATCAGACGTGCGAAAATTTTGGTGGTTTCTCAACCATTCCTTAACTTCAAACTCCCATATCACTCGAACGGACTGACGAACTCGATAAATTCCTGTTGCATCTGAAAGTAGAAACTCGCCCCATTACTATGGTGTGTGTACTTTTCCCGTAGGCCATTCCAGTTATAGGTTTCGAGTATCAGATCAACGAAAATTTTGGTGGTTTCTCAACCTTTCCTTAACTTCAAACTCCCATATCTCGCGAACGGATTGACGAACTCGAGAAATTCCTGCAGCATCTGAAAGTAGAAACTCGCACGATTACAAAGGTATGTGTATTTTTTCCCCTCGGCCTTTGTAGTTATTGGTTGCGGGTATCAGACTTGCGAAAATTTTGATGGTTGCTCAACCATTCCTTAATTTCAAACTCCCATATCTCGCGAACGAATTGACGAACTCGAGAAATTCCTGTTGCATCTGAAAGTAGAAAGTCGCCCGATTACAATGGTGTGTGTACTTTTCCGTTAGGCCATTCCAGTTATTGGTTTCGAGTATCAGACATGCGAAAATTTTGATGGTTTCTCAACCATTCCTTAACTTCAAGCTCCCATATCTCGCGAGCGGATTAACGAACTCGAGAAATTCCTGTTGCATCTGAAAGTAGAAAGTCGCCCTATTACAATGGTGTGTGTACTTTTCCGTTAGGCCATTTCAGTTATTGGTTTCGAGTATCAGACCAGAGAAAATTTTGATGGTTTCTCAACCATTCCTTAAGTTCTAACTCCCATATCTCGCGAACGGATCGACGAACTCGAGAAATTCCTGTTGCATCTGAAAGCAGAAACTCGCACGATTACAACAGCATGTGTATTTTTCCCCTAGGCCTTTGTAGTTATTGGTTTCGAGTATCAGACTTGCGAAAATTTTGATGGTTTCTCAAGCATTCCTTACCTTCAAAGTCCCATATCTCGCGAACGGATTGACGAACTCGAAATATTCCTGTTGCATCTGAAAGTAGAATCTCGACCCATTACAAAGGTGTGTGTACTTTTCAACTAGGCCATCCAGTTATTGTTTTCGAGTATCAGACCAGCGAAAATTTTGATGGTTTCTCATCTATTCCTTAACGTCAAACTCCCATATCTCGCGAACGGATTGACGAACGCGAGAAATTCCTATTGCATCTGAAAGTGGAATCTCGCCCGATTACAACGGTATGTGTATTTTTCCCCTAGGCCTTTGTAGTTATGGGTTTCGGGAATCAGACTTGCGAAAATTTTGATGGCTGCTCAACCATTGCTTAACTCTAAACTCTCATATCTCGCGAACGGATTGACGAACTCGAGAAATTGCTGTTCCATCTGAAAGTAGAAACTTGCCCGATTACAACGGTATGTCTATTTTTCCCCTAGGCCATTATATTATAGTTATTGGTTTCGAGAATCAGAGATGCGAAAATTTTGATGGTTTCTCAACCATTCCTTAACTTCTAACTCCCATATCTCGCGAACGGATTGACGAACTCGAGAAATTCCTGTTGCATCTGAAAGCAGAAACTCGCACGATTACAACAGCATGTGTGTTTTTCCCCTAGGCCTTTGTAGTTATTGGTTTCGAGTATCAGACTTGCGAAAATTTTGATGGTTTCTCAAGCATTCCTTAACTTCAAACTCTCATATCTCGCGAACGGATTGACGAACCCGAAATATTCCTGTTGCATCTGAAAGTAGAAACTCGACCCATTACAATGGTGTCTGTACTTTTCTCCTAGGCCATCCAGTTATTGTTTTCGTGTATCAGACCAGCGAAAATTTTGATGGTTTCTCATCTATTCCTTAACGTCAAACTCCCATATCTCGCGAACGGATTGACGAACGCGAGAAATTCCTATTGCATCTGAAAGTGGAAACTCGCCCGATTACAACGGTATGTGTATTTTTCCCCTAGGCCTTTGTAGTTATGGGTTTCGGGAATCAGACTTGCGATAATTTTGATGGCTGCTCAACCATTCCTTAACTTCAAACTCTCATATCTCACGAACGAATTGACGAACTCGAGAAATTCCTCTTGCATCTGAAAGCAGAAACTCGCCCGATTACAACGCTATGTGTACTTTTCCCCTAGGCCATAGTAGTTATTGGTTTCGAGTATCAGACTTGCGAAAATTTTGATGGTTTCTCAACCATTCCTTAACTTTGCTCTCCCATATCTCGCGAACGGATTGACGAACTCGAGAAATTCCTATTGCATCTAAAAGTAGAAACTCGCCCCATTACAATGGTGTGTGTACTTTTCCCCTAGGCCATAGTAGTTATTGATTTCGAGTATCCGACTTGCGAAAATTTTGATGGTTGCTCAAGCGTTCCTTAACTTCAAACTCCCATATCTCGCGAACGGATTGACGAACTCGAGAAATTCCTGTTTCATCTGAAAGCAGAAACTCGCACGATTACAACAGCATGTGTGTTTTTCCCCTAGGCCTTTGTAGTTATTGGTTTCGAGTATCAGACTTGCGAAAATTTTGATGGTTTCTCAAGCATTCCTTAACTTCAAACTCTCATATCTCGCGAACGGATTGACGAACCCGAAATATTCCTGTTGCATCTGAAAGTAGAAACTCGACCCATTACAATGGTGTCTGTACTTTTCTCCTAGGCCATCCAGTTATTGTTTTCGTGTATCAGACCAGCGAAAATTTTGATGGTTTCTCATCTATTCCTTAACGTCAAACTCCCATATCTCGCGAACGGATTGACGAACGCGAGAAATTCCTATTGCATCTGAAAGTGGAAACTCGCCCGATTACAACGGTATGTGTATTTTTCCCCTAGGCCTTTGTAGTTATGGGTTTCGGGAATCAGACTTGCGAAAATTTTGATGGCTGCTCAACCATTCCTTAACTTCAAACTCTCATATCTCACGAACGAATTGACGAACTCGAGAAATTCCTCCTGCATCTGAAAGCAGAAACTCGCCCGATTACAACGCTACGTGTACTTTTCCCCTAGGCCATAGTAGTTATTGGTTTCGAGTATCAGACTTGCGAAAATTTTGATGGTTTCTCAACCATTCCTTAACTTTGCTCTCCCATATCTCGCGAACGGATTGACGAACTCGAGAAATTCCTATTGCATCTAAAAGTAGAAACTCGCCCCATTACAATGGTGTGTGTACTTTTCCCCTAGGCCATAGTAGTTATTGATTTCGAGTATCAGACTTGCGAAAATTTTGATGGTTGCTCAAGCGTTCCTTAACTTCAAACTTCCATATCTCGCGAACGGATTGACGAACTCGAGAAATTCCTGTTGCATCTGAAAGTAGAAACGCGCCCGATTACAACGGTGTGTGTACTTTTCCCCTAGGCCATAGTAGTTATTGGTTTCGAGTATCAGACTTGCGAAAATTTTGGTGGTTTCTCAACCATTCCTTAACTTCGAACTCCCATATCTCGCGAACGGATTGACGAACTCGAGAAATTCCTGTTGCATCTGAAAATAGAAACTCGCCCGATTACAATGGTGTGTGTACTTTTCCCCTGGGCCATTCCAGTTATTGGTTTCGAGTATCAGACCAGAGAAAATTTTGATGGTTTCTCTACCATTCCTTAACTTCAAACTCCCATATCTCGCGAACGGACTGACGAACGCGAGAAATTCCTATTGCATCTGAAAGTGGAAACTCGCCCGATTACAACGGTATGTGTATTTTTCCCCTAGGCCTTTGTAGTTATGGGTTTCGGGAATCAGACTTGCGAAAATTTTGATGGTTTCTCAACCATTCCTTAATTTCAAACTCCCATATCTCGCGAACGGATTGACGAACTCGAGAAATTCCTGTTGCATCTGAAAGTAGAAACTCGCCCGATTACAATGGTGTGTGTACTTTTCCCCTAGGCCATTCCAGTTATTGGTTTCGAGTATCAGACCCGACAAAATTTTGATGGTTTCTCGACCATTCCTTAACTTCAAACTCCCATATCTCGCGAACGGATTGTCGAGTCGAGAAATTGCGGTTCCATCTGAAAGTAGAAACTCGCCCGATTACAACGGTATGTCTATTTTTCCCCTAGGCCATTGTAGTTATTGTTTTCGAGTATCAGACTTGCGAAAATTTTGATGGTTTCTCAACCATTCCTTAATTTCAAACTCCCATATCGCGCGAACGGATTGACGAACTCGAGAAATTGCTGTTCCATCTGAAAGTAGAAAGTCGCCCGATTACAATGGTGTGTGTACTTTTCCGCTAGGCCATTCCAGTTATTGGTTTCGAGTATCAGAACAGACAAAATTTTGATGGTTTCTCGACCATTCCTTAACTTCAAACTCCCATATCTCGCGAACGGATTGTCGAGTCGAGAAATTGCGGTTCCATCTGAAAGTAGAAACTCGCCCGATTACAACGGTATGTCTATTTTTCCCCTAGGCCATTGTAGTTATTGGTTTCGAGTATCAGACATGCGAAAATTTTGGTGGTTTCTCAACCATTCCTTAACTTCAAGCTCCCATATCTCGCGAACGGATTGACGAACTCGAGAAATTCCTGCAGCATCTGAAAGTAGAGACTCGTTCGATTACAACGGTATGTGTATTTTTTCCCCTCGGCCTTTGTAGTTATTGGTTGCGGGTATCAGACTTGCGAAAATTTTGATGGTATCTCAACCATTCCTTATCTTCAAACTCCCATATCTCGCGAACGAATTGACGAACTCGAGAAATTCCTGTTGCATCTGAAAGTAGAAACTTGCCCGATTACAACGGTGTATGTACTTTTCCCCTAGGCCATAGTAGTTATTTGTTTCGAGTATCAGACTTGCGAAAATTTTGATGGTTTCCCAACCATTCCTTAACTTCAAACTCCCATATCACGCGAACGGATTGACGAACTCGAGAAATTCCTATTGCATCTGAAAGTAGAAACTCGCCCGATTACAACGGTATGTGTATTTTTCCCCTAGGCCTTTGTAGTTACTGGTATCGGGAATCAGACTTGCGAAAATTTTGATGGTTGCTCAACCATTCCTTAACTTCAAACTCCCATATCTCGCGAACGAATTGACGAACTCGAGAAATTGCTGTTCCATCTGAAAGTAGAAACTAGCCCGATTACAACGGTATGTTTATTTTTCCCCTAGGCCATTGTAGTTATTGGTTTCGAGAATCAGACCAGCGAAAATTTTGATGGTTTCTCATCCATTCCTTAACTTCAAAGCCCCATATCACGCGAACGGATTGACGAACTCGAGAAATTCCTATTGCATCTGAAAGTAGAAACTCGCCCGATTACAACGGTATGTGTATTTTTCCCCTAGGCCTTTGTAGTTACTGGTTTCGGGAATCAGACTTGCGAAAATTTTGATGGTTGCTCAACCATTCCTTAATTTCAAACTCCCATATCTCGCGAACGAATTGACGAACTCGAGAAATTCCTGTTGCATCTGAAATCAGAAACTCGCCCGATTACAACGGTATGTCTATTTTTGCCCTAGGCCATAGCAGTTATTGGTTTCGAGTACCAGACATGCGAAAATTTTGATGGTTTCTCAACCATTCCTTAACTTCAAACTCCCATATCTCGCGAGCGGATTGACGAACTCGAGAAATTACTGTTGCATCTGAAAGTAGAAAGTCGCCCGATTACAATGGTGTGTGTACTTTTCCGTTAGGCCATTCCAGTTATTGGTTTCGAGTATCAGACCAGAGAAAATTTTGATGACTTCTCAACCATTCCTTAACTTCAAACTCCCATATCTCGCGAACGGATTGACGAACTCGAAATATTCCTGTTGCATCTGAAAGTAGAAACTCGACCCATTACAATGGTGTGTGTACTTTTCTTCTAGGCCATCCAGTTATTGTTTTCGAGTATCAGACCAGCGAAAATTTTGATGGTTTCTCAACCATTCCTTAACTTTGCTCTGCCATATCTCGCGAACGGATTGACGAACTCGAGAAATTCCTATTGCATCTGAAAGTAGAAACTCGCCCCCTTACAATAGTGTGTGTACTTTTCCCCTAGGCCATAGTAGTTATTGATTTCGAGTATCAGACTTGCGAAAACTTTGATGGTTTCTCAACCATTCCTTAACTTTGCTCTGCCATATCTCGCGAACGGATTGACGACCTCGAGAAATTCCTATTGCATCTGAAAGTAGAAACTCGCCCCCTTACAATAGTGTGTGTACTTTTCCCCTAGGCCATAGTAGTTATTGATTTCGAGTATCAGACTTGCGAAAATTTTGTTGGTTGCTCAAGCGTTCCTTAACTTCAAACTCCCATATCTCGCGAACGGATTGGCGAACTCGAGAAATTCCTGTTGCATCTGAAAGTAGAAACTCGCCCGATTACAGCGGTATGTGTATTTTTGCCCTGGGCCATAGTAGTTATTGTTTTCGAGTATCAGACTTGCGAAAATTTTGATGGTTGCTCAAGCGTTCCTTAACTTCAAACTCCCATATCTCGCGAACGGATTGACGAACTCGAGAAATTCCTGTTTCATCTGAAAGCAGAAACTCGCACGATTACAACAGCATGTGTATTTTTCCCCTAGGCCTTTGTAGTTATTGGTTTCGAGTATCAGACTTGCGAAAATTTTGATGGTTTCTCAAGCATTCCTTAACTTCAAACTCTCATATCTCGCGAACGGATTGACGAACCCGAAATATTCCTGTTGCATCTGAAAGTAGAAACTCGACCCATTACAATGGTGTGTGTACTTTTCTCCTAGGCCATCCAGTTATTGTTTTCGAGTATCAGACCAGCGAAGATTTTGATGGTTTCTCATCTATTCCTTAACGTCAAACTCCCATATCTCGCGAACGGATTGACGAACGCGAGAAATTCCTATTGCATCTGAAAGTGGAAACTCGCCCGATTACAACGGTATGTGTATTTTTCCCCTAGGCCTTTGTAGTTATGGGTTTCGGGAATCAGACTTGCGAAAATTTTGATGGCTGCTCAACCATTCCTTAACTTCAAACTCTCATATCTCACGAACGAATTGACGAACTCGAGAAATTCCTCTTGCATCTGAAAGCAGAAACTCGCCCGATTACAACGCTATGTGTACTTTTCCCCTAGGCCATAGTAGTTATTGGTTTCGAGTATCAGACTTGCGAAAATTTTGATGGTTTCTCAACCATTCCTTAACTTTGCTCTCCCATATCTCGCGAACGGATTGACGAACTCGAGAAATTCCTATTGCATCTAAAAGTAGAAACTCGCCCCATTACAATGGTGTGTGTACTTTTCCCCTAGGCCATAGTAGTTATTGATTTCGAGTATCAGACTTGCGAAAATTTTGATGGTTGCTCAAGCGTTCCTTAACTTCAAACTTCCATATCTCGCGAACGGATTGACGAACTCGAGAAATTCCTGCTGCATCTGAAAGTAGAAACGCGCCCGATTACAACGGTGTGTGTACTTTTCCCCTAGGCCATAGTAGTTATTGGTTTCGAGTATCAGACTTGCGAAAATTTTGATGGTTTCTCAACCATTCCTTAACTTCGAACCCCCATATCTCGCGAACGGATTGACGAACTCGAGAAATTCCTGTTGCATCTGAAAGTAGAAACTCGCCCGATTACAATGGTGTGTGTACTTTTCCCCTAGGCCATTCCAGTTGTTGGTTTCGAGTATCAGACCAGAGAAAATTTTGATGGTTTCTCAACCATTCCTTAACTTCAAACTCCCATATCTCGCGAACGGACTGACGAACGCGAGAAATTCCTATTGCATCTGAAAGTGGAAACTCGCCCGATTACAACGGTGTGTGTATTTTTCCCCTAGGCCTTTGTAGTTATGGGTTTCGGGAATCAGACTTGCGAAAATTTTGATGGTTTCTCAACCATTCCTTAATTTCAAACTCCCATATCTCGCGAACGGATTGACGAACTCGAGAAATTGCTGTTCCATCTGAAAGTAGAAAGTCGCCCGATTACAATGGTGTGTGTACTTTTCCGCTAGGCCATTCCAGTTATTGGTTTCGAGTATCAGACTTGCGAAAATTTTGATGGTTTCTCAACCATTCCTTAACTTCGAACTCCCATATCTCGCGAACGGATTGACGAACTCGAGAAATTCCTGTTGCATCTGAAAGTAGAAACTCGCCCGATTACAACGGTGTGTGTACTTTTCCCCTAGGCCATTCCAGTTATTGGTTTCGAGTATCAGACCAGACAAAATTTTGATGGTTTCTCGAACATTCCTTAACTTCAAACTCCCATATCTCGCGTACGGATTGTCGAGCCGAGAAATTGCGGTTCCATCTGAAAGTAGAAACTCGCCCGATTACAACGGTATGTCTATTTTTCCCCTAGGCCATTGTAGTTATTGTTTTCGAGTATCAGACTTGCGAAAATTTTGATGGTTTCTCAACCATTCCTTAATTTCAAACTCCCATATCGCGCGAACGGATTGACGAACTCGAGAAATTGCTGTTCCATCTGAAAGTAGAAAGTCGCCCGATTACAATGGTGTGTGTACTTTTCCGCTAGGCCATTCCAGTTATTGGTTTCGAGTATCAGACCAGACAAAATTTTGATGGTTTCTCGACCATTCCTTAACTTCAAACTCCCATATCTCGCGAACGGATTGTCGAGTCGAGAAATTGCGGTTCCATCTGAAAGTAGAAATTCGCCCGATTACAACGGTATGTCTATTTTTCCCCTAGGCCATTGTAGTTATTGGTTTCGAGTATCAGACATGCGAAAATTTTGGTGGTTTCTCAACCATTCCTTAACTTCAAACTCCCATATCACGCGAACGGACTGACGAACTCGAGAAATTCCTGTTGCATCTGAAAGTAGAAACTCGCTCCATTACAATGGTGTGTGTACTTTTCCCGTAGGCCATTCCAGTTATTGGTTTCGAGTATCAGATCAGCGAAAATTTTGGTGGATTCTCAAACTTTCCTTAACTTCAAACTCCCATATCTCGCGAACGGATTGACGAACTCGAGAAATTCCTGCAGCATCTGAAAGTAGAGACTCGCTCGATTACAACGGTATGTGTATTTTTTCCCCTCGGCCTTTGTAGTTATTGGTTGCGGGTATCAGACTTGCGAAAATTTTGATGGTATCTCAACCATTCCTTATCTTCAAACTCCCATATCTCGCGAACGAATTGACGAACTCGAGAAATTCCTGTTGCATCTGAAAGTAGAAACTTGCCCGATTACAACGGTGTATGTACTTTTCCCCTAGGCCATAGTAGTTATTGGTTTCGAGTATCAGACTTGCGAAAATTTTGATGGTTTCCCAACCATTCCTTAACTTCAAACTCCCATATCACGCGAACGGATTGACGAACTCGAGAAATTCCTATTGCATCTGAAAGTAGAAACTCGCCCGATTACAACGGTATGTGTATTTTTCCCCTAGGCCTTTGTAGTTACTGGTATCGGGAATCAGACTTGCGAAAATTTTGATGGTTGCTCAACCATTCCTTAACTTCAAACTCCCATATCTCGCGAACGAATTGACGAACTCGAGAAATTCCTGTTGCATCTGAAATCAGAAACTCGCCCGATTACAACGGTATGTCTATTTTTGCCCTAGGCCATAGCAGTTATTGGTTTCGAGTACCAGACATGCGAAAATTTTGATGGTTTCTCAACCACTCCTTAACTTCAAACTCCCATATCTCGCGAGCGGATTGACGAACTCGAGAAATTCCTGTTGCATCTGAAAGTAGAAAGTCGCCCGATTACAATGGTGTGTGTACTTTTCCGTTAGGCCATTCCAGTTATTGGTTTCGAGTATCAGACCAGAGAAAATTTTGATGATTTCTCAACCATTCCTTAACTTCAAACTCCCATATCTCGCGAACGGATTGACGAACTCGAAATATTCCTGTTGCATCTGAAAGTAGAAACTCGACCCATTACAATGGTGTGTGTACTTTTCTCCTAGGCCATCCAGTTATTGTTTTCGAGTATCAGACCAGCGAAAATTTTGATGGTTTTTCAACCATTCCTTAACTTTGCTCTGCCATATCTCGCGAACGGATTGACGAACTCGAGAAATTCCTATTGCATCTGAAAGTAGAAACTCGCCCCCTTACAATAGTGTGTGTACTTTTCCCCTAGGCCATAGTAGTTATTGATTTCGAGTATCAGACTTGCGAAAATTTTGTTGGTTGCTCAAGCGTTCCTTAACTTCAAACTCCCATATCTCGCGAACGGATTGGCGAACTCGAGAAATTCCTGTTGCATCTGAAAGTAGAAACTCGCCCGATTACAGCGGTATGTGTATTTTTGCCCTGGGCCATAGTAGTTATTGTTTTCGAGTATCAGACTTGCGAAAATTTTGATGGTTTCTCAACCATTCCTTAATTTCAAACTCCCATATCTCGCGACCGGATTGACGAACTCGAGAAATTGCTGTTCCATCTGAAAGTAGAAACTCGCCCGATTACAACGGTGTGTGTATTTTTCCCCTAGGCCTTTGTAGTTGTTGGTTTCGGGATCAGACTTGCGAAAATTTTGATGGTTTCTCAACCATTCCTTAATTTCCAACTCCCATATCTCGCGAACGGATTGACGAACTCGAGAAATTCCTGTTGCATCTGAAAGTAGAAACTCGATAGATTACAGTGGTGTGTCTACTTTTCCCCTAGGCCATTCCAGTTATTGGTTTCGAGTATCAGACCAGTGAAAATTTTGATGGTTTATCAACTATTCCTTAATTTCAAACTCCCATATCTCGCGACCGGATTGACGAACTCGAGAAATTGCTGTTCCATCTGAAAGTAGAAACTCGCCCGATTACAGTGGTGGATGTACTTTCCCCCTAGGCCATTCCAGTTATTGGTTTCGAGTATCAGACCAGAGAAAATTTTGATGGTTTCTCGACCATTCCTTAACTTCAAACTCCAATATCTCGCGAACGGATTGACGAACTCGAGAAATTGCTGTTCCATCTGAAAGTAGAAACTCGCCCGTTTACAACGGTATGTCTATTTTTGCCCTAGGCCACAGTAGTTATTGGTTTCGAGTATCAGACTTGCGAAAATTTTGATGGTTTATCAACCATTCCTTAACTTCAAACTCCCATATCTCACGAACGAATTGACGAACTCGAGAAATTTCTCTTTCATCTGAAAGCAGAAACTCGCCCGATTACAACGGTATGTGTATTTTTGCCCTAGGCCATAGTAGTTATTGGTTTCGAGTATCAGACATGCGAAAATATTGATGGTTTCTCAACCATTCCTTAACTTCAAACTGCCATATCTCGCGAACGGATTGACGAAGTCGAGAAATTCATGTTGCATCTGAAAGTAGAAACTCGCACGATTACAACGGTATGTGTATTTTTCCCCCAGGCCTTTGTAGTTATGGGTGTCGGGAATCAGACTTGCGAAAATTTTGATGGTTGCTCAACCATTCCTTAACTTCAAACTCCCATATCTCACGAACGAATTGACGAACTCGAGAAATTTCTCTTTCATCTGAAAGCAGAAACTCGCCCGATTTCAACGGTATGTGTACTTTTCCCCTAGGCCTTTGTAGTTATTGGTTTCGGGAATCAGAGATGCGAAAATTTTTATGGTTTCTGAACCATTCCTTAACATCAAACTCCCATATCTCGCGAACGGATTGACGAACTCGAGAAATTCCTATTGCATCTGAAAGCAAAAACTCGCCCGATTTCAACGCTATGTGTACTTTTCCCCTAGGCCATTCCAGTTATTGGATTCGAGTATCAAATCAGCGAAAATTTTGGTGGTATCTCAACCATTCCTTAACTTCAAACTCCCATATCTCGCGAACGGATTGACGAACTCGAGAAATTCCTGTTGCATCTGAAAGGAGAAACTAGCCCGATTACAATGGTGTGTGCACTCCTCCCGTAGGCCATAGTAGTTATTGGTTTTGAGTATCAGACTTGCGAAAATTTTGATGGATTCTCAACCATTCCTTAAATTCAAACTCCCATATCTCGCGAACGGATTGACGGACTCGGGAAATTCCTGTTGCATCTGAAAGAAGAGACTCGCCCGATTACAACGGTATGTGTATTTTTGCCCTAGTCCATAGTAGTTATTGGTTTCGAGTATCAGACTTGCGAAAATTTTGATGGTTTCTCAAACGTTCCTTAACTTCAAATTCCCATATCTCCCGAACGGACTGACTAACTCGAGAAATTCCTGTTGCATCTGAAAGTAGAAACTCGCCCGATTACAATGGTATGTGTTTTTTTTCCCTAGGCCTTTGTAGTTATTGGATTCGGGAATCAGACTTGCGAAAATATTGATGGTTTCTCAACCATTCCTTAACTTCAAACTGCCATATCTCGCGAACGGATTGACGAACACGAGAAATTCCTATTGCATTTGAAAGCAGAAACTCGCCCGATTTCAACGGTATGTGTACTTTTCCCCTAGGCCTTTGTAGTTATTGGTTTCGGGAATCAGACTTGCGAAAATTTTGATGGTTTCTCAACCATTCCTTAACTTTGCTCTCCCATATCTCGCGAACGGATTGACGAACTCGAGAAATTCCTATTGCATCTAAAAGTAGAAACTCGCCCCATTACAATGGTGTGTGTACTTTTCCCCTAGGCCATAGTAGTTATTGATTTCGAGTATCAGACTTGCGAAAATTTTGATGGTTGCTCAAGCGTTCCTTAACTTCAAACTTCCATATCTCGCGAACGGATTGACGAACTCGAGAAATTCCTGTTGCATCTGAAAGTAGAAACGCGCCCGATTACAACGGTATGTGTATTTTTCCCCTAGGCCTTTGTAGTTATGGGTTTCGGGAATCAGACTTGCGAAAATTTTGATGGTTTCTCAACCATTCCTTAATTTCAAACTCCCATATCTCGCGAACGGATTGACGAACTCGAGAAATTGCTGTTCCATCTGAAAGTAGAAAGTCGCCCGATTACAATGGTGTGTGTACTTTTCCGCTAGGCCATTCCAGTTATTGGTTTCGAGTATCAGACTTGCGAAAATTTTGATGGTTTCTCAACCATTCCTTAACTTCGAAGTCCCATATCTCGCGAACGGATTGACGAACTCGAGAAATTCCTGTTGCATCTGAAAGTAGAAACTCGCCCGATTACAACGGTGTGTGTACTTTTCCCCTAGGCCATTCCAGTTATTGGTTTCGAGTATCAGACCAGACAAAATTTTGATGGTTTCTCGAACATTCCTTAACTTCAAACTCCCATATCTCGCGAACGGATTGTCGAGTCGAGAAATTGCGGTTCCATCTGAAAGTAGAAACTCGCCCGATTACAACGGTATGTCTATTTTTCCCCTAGGCCATTGTAGTTATTGTTTTCGAGTATCAGACTTGCGAAAATTTTGATGGTTTCTCAACCATTCCTTAATTTCAAACTCCCATATCGCGCGAACGGATTGACGAACTCGAGAAATTGCTGTTCCATCTGAAAGTAGAAAGTCGCCCGATTACAATGGTGTGTGTACTTTTCCGCTAGGCCATTCCAGTTATTGGTTTCGAGTATCAGACCAGAAAAAATTTTGATGGTTTCTCGACCATTCCTTAACTTCAAACTCCCATATCTCGCGAACGGATTGTCGAGTCGAGAAATTGCGGTTCCATCTGAAAGTAGAAATTCGCCCGATTACAACGGTATGTCTATTTTTCCCCTAGGCCATTGTAGTTATTGGTTTCGAGTATCAGACATGCGAAAATTTTGGTGGTTTCTCAACCATTCCTTAACTTCAAACTCCCATATCACGCGAACGGACTGACGAACTCGAGAAATTCCTGTTGCATCTGAAAGTAGAAACTCGCCCCATTACAATGGTGTGTGTACTTTTCCCGTAGGCCATTCCAGTTATTGGTTTCGAGTATCAGATCAGCGAAAATTTTGGTGGATTCTCAAACTTTCCTTAACTTCAAACTCCCATATCTCGCGAACGGATTGACGAACTCGAGAAATTCCTGCAGCATCTGAAAGTAGAGACTCGCTCGATTACAACGGTATGTGTATTTTTTCCCCTCGGCCTTTGTAGTTATTGGTTGCGGGTATCAGACTTGCGAAAATTTTGATGGTATCTCAACCATTCCTTATCTTTAAACTCCCATATCTCGCGAACGAATTGACGAACTCGAGAAATTCCTGTTGCATCTGAAATCAGAAACTCGCCCGATTACAACGGTATGTCTATTTTTGCCCTAGGCCATAGCAGTTATTGGTTTCGAGTACCAGACATGCGAAAATTTTGATGGTTTCTCAACCATTCCTTAACTTCAAACTCCCATATCTCGCGAGCGGATTGACGAACTCGAGAAATTCCTGTTGCATCTGAAAGTAGAAAGTCGCCCGATTACAATGGTGTGTGTACTTTTCCGTTAGGCCATTCCAGTTATTGGTTTCGAGTATCAGACCAGAGAAAATTTTGATGATTTCTCAACCATTCCTTAACTTCAAACTCCCATATCTCGCGAACGGATTGACGAACTCGAAATATTCCTGTTGCATCTGAAAGTAGAAACTCGACCCATTACAATGGTGTGTGTACTTTTCTCCTAGGCCATCCAGTTATTGTTTTCGAGTATCAGACCAGCGAAAATTTTGATGGTTTCTCAACCATTCCTTAACTTTGCTCTGCCATATCTCGCGAACGGATTGACGAACTCGAGAAATTCCTATTGCATCTGAAAGTAGAAACTCGCCCCCTTACAATAGTGTGTGTACTTTTCCCCTAGGCCATAGTAGTTATTGATTTCGAGTATCAGACTTGCGAAAATTTTGTTGGTTGCTCAAGCGTTCCTTAACTTCAAACTCCCATATCTCGCGAACGGATTGGCGAATTCGAGAAATTCCTCTTGCATCTGAAAGTAGAAACTCGCCCGATTACAGCGGTATGTGTATTTTTGCCCTGGGCCATAGTAGTTATTGTTTTCGAGTATCAGACTTGCGAAAATTTTGATGGTTTCTCAACCATTCCTTAATTTCAAACTCCCATATCTCGCGACCGGATTGACGAACTCGAGAAATTGCTGTTCCATCTGAAAGTAGAAACTCGCCCGATTACAACGGTGTGTGTATTTTTCCCCTAGGCCTTTGTAGTTATTGGTTTCGGGATTCAGACTTGCGAAAATTTTGATGGTTTCTCAACCATTCCTTAATTTCCAACTCCCATATCTCGCGAACGGATTGACGAACTCGAGAAATTCCTGTTGCATCTGAAAGTAGAAACTCGATAGATTACAGTGGTGTGTCTACTTTTCCCCTAGGCCATTCCAGTTATTGGTTTCGAGTATCAGACCAGTGAAAATTTTGATGGTTTATCAACTATTCCTTAATTTCAAACTCCCATATCTCGCGACCGGATTGACGAACTCGAGAAATTGCTGTTCCATCTGAAAGTAGAAACTCGCCCGATTACAGTGGTGGATGTACTTTCCCCCTAGGCCATTCCAGTTATTGGTTTCGAGTATCAGACCAGAGAAAATTTTGATGGTTTCTCGACCATTCCTTAACTTCAAACTCCAATATCTCGCGAACGGATTGACGAACTCGAGAAATTGCTGTTCCATCTGAAAGTAGAAACTCGCCCGATTACAACGGTATGTCTATTTTTGCCCTAGGCCATAGTAGTTATTGGTTTCGAGTATCAGACTTGCGAAAATTTTGATGGTTTATCAACCATTCCTTAACTTCAAACTCCCATATCTCACGAACGAATTGACGAACTCGAGAAATTTCTCTTTCATCTAAAAGCAGAAACTCGCCCGATTACAACGGTATGTGTATTTTTGCCCTAGGCCACAGTAGTTATTGGTTTCGAGTATCAGACATGCGAAAATATTGATGGTTTCTCAACCATTCCTTAACTTCAAACTGCCATATCTCGCGAACGGATTGACGAAGTCGAGAAATTCATGTTGCATCTGAAAGTAGAAACTCGCACGATTACAACGGTATGTGTATTTTTCCCCCAGGCCTTTGTAGTTATGGGTGTCGGGAATCAGACTTGCGAAAATTTTGATGGTTGCTCAACCATTCCTTAACTTCAAACTCCCATATTTCACGAACGAATTGACGAACTCGAGAAATTTCTCTTTCATCTGAAAGCAGAAACTCGCCCGATTTCAAAGGTATGTGTACTTTTCCCCTAGGCCTTTGTAGTTATTGGTTTCGGGAATCAGAGATGCGAAAATTTTGATGGTTTCTGAACCATTCCTTAACTTCAAACTCCCATATCTCACGAACGAATTGACGAACTCGAGAAATTCCTGTTGCATCTGAAAGTAGAAACACGCCCGATTACAATGGTGTGTGTTCTTTTCCCCTAGGCCACAGTAATTATTGGTTTCGAGTATCAGACTTGCGAAAATTTTGATGGTTACCCAAGCGTTCCTTAACTTCAAACTCCCATATCTCGCGAACGGATTCACGAACTCGAGAAATTCCTGTTGCATCCGAAAGTAGAAACTCGCACGATTACAATTGCATGTGTATTTCTCCCCTAGGGCTTTGTAGCTATTGGTTTCGGGAATCAGACTTGCGAAAATTTTGATGGTTTCTCAACCATTCCTTAATTTCAAACTCCCATATCTCGCGAACGGATTGAAGATCTCGAGAAATTCCTGTTGCATCTAAAAGTAGAAACACGACCGATTACAATGGTGTGTGTACTTTTCCCCTAGGCCATTGTAGTTATTGGTTTCGAGTATCAGATTCCGAAAATTTTGGTGGTTTCTCAACCATTCCTTAACTTCAAACTCCCATACCTCGCGAGCGGATTGACGAACTCGAGAAATTCCGGTTGCATCTGAAAGTAGAAACTCCACCGATTACAATGGTGTGTGTGCTTTTCCCCTAGGCCATTCCAGTTATTCGTTTCGAGTAAGAGCCTTGCGAAAATTTTGATGGTTGCTCAAGCGTTCCTTAACTTCAAACTCCCATATCTCGCGAACGGATTGACGAACTCGAGAAATTCCTGTTGCATCTGAAAGTAGAAACTCGCCCGATTACTATGGTGTGTGTACTTTTCCCCTAGGCCTTTGTAGTTATTGGTTTCGGGAATCAGACTTGCGAAAATTTTGATGGTTTCTCAACCATTCCTTAATTTCAAACTCCCATATCTCGGGAACGGATTGACGATCTCGAGGAATTCCTGTTGCATCTGAAATTAGAAACACGCCCGATTACAATGGTGTGTGTTCTTTTCCCCTAGGCCATAGTAGTTATTGGTTTCGAGTATCTGACTTGCGAAAATTTTGATGGTTGCTCAAGCGTTCCTTAACTTCAAACTCCCATATCTCGAGAACGGATTGACGAACTCGAGAAATTCCTGTTGCACCTGAAAGCAGAAACTCGCCCGATTACAACGGTATGTGTATTTTCCCCTAGGCCTTTGTAGTTATTGGTTTCGGAAATCAGACTTGCGAAAATTTTGATGGTTCCTCAAACAATCCTTAATTTCAAACTCCCATATCTCGGGAACGGATTGACGATCTCGAGGAATTCCTCTTGCATCTGAAAGTAGAAACACGCCCGATTACAATGGTGTGTGTTCTTTTCCCCTAGGCCATAGTAGTTATTGGTTTCGAGTATCAGACATGCGAAAATTTTGATGGTTTCTCAAACGTTCCTTAACTTCAAACTCCCATATCTCGCGAACGGATTGACGAACTCGAGAAATTCCTGTTGCATCCGAAAGTGGAAACTCGCACGATTACAAATGCATGTGTATTTTTCCCCTAGGCCTTTGTAGTTATTGGTTTCGGGAATCAGACTTGCGAAAATTTTGATGGTTCCTCAAACATTCCTTAATTTCAAACTCCCATATCTCGGGAACGGATTGACGATCTCGAGGAATTCCTGTTGCATCTGAAAGTAGAAACACGCCCGATTACAATGGTGTGTGTTCTTTTCCCCTAGGCCATAGTAGTTATTGGTTTCGAGTATCAGATATGCGAAAATTTTGATGGTTTCTCAAACGTTCCTTAACTTCAAACTCCGATATCTCGCGAACGGATTGACGAACTCGAGAAATTCCTATTGCATCTGAAAGTAGTAACTCGCCCGATTACAACGGTATGTGTATTTTCCCCTAGGCCTTTGTAGTTATTGGTTTCGGGAATCAGACTTGCGAAAATTTTGATGGTTCCTCAAACATTCCTTAACTTCAAACTCCCATATCTCGCGAATGGATTGACGAGCTCGAGAAATTCCTGTTGCATCTGAAAGTAGAAACACGCCCGATTACAATGGTGTGTGTACTTTTCCCCTAGGCCATAGTAGTTATTGGTTTCGAGTATCAGACTTGCGAAAATTTAGATGGTTTCTCAACCATTCCTTAGCTTCGAACTCCTATATCGCGCGTACGGATTGACGATCTCGAGAAATTCCTGTTGCATCTGAAAGCAGAAGCTCGCCCGATTACAGCGGTATGTGTATTTTAGCCCTCGGCCATAGTAGTTATTGGTTTGGAGTATCCGAGTTGCGAAAATTTTGATGGTTTCTCAACCATTCCTTAAATTCAAACTCCCATATCTCCCGAACGGAATGACGAACTCGAGAAATTCCTGTTGCATCTGAAAGTAGAAACACGCCCGATTACAGTGGTGTGTGTACTTTCCCCCTAGGCCATTCCAGTTATTGGTTTCGAGTATCAGACCAGAGAAAATTTTGATGGTTTCTCGACCATTCCTTAACTTCAAACTCCAATATCTCGCGAACGGATTGACGAACTCGAGAAATTGCTGTTCCATCTGAAAGTAGAAACTCGCCCGATTACAACGGTATGTCTATTTTTGCCCTAGGCCATAGTAGTTATTGGTTTCGAGTATCAGACTTGCGAAAATTTTGATGGTTTATCAACCATTCCTTAACTTCAAACTCCCATATCTCACGAACGAATTGACGAACTCGAGAAATTTCTCTTTCATCTAAAAGCAGAAACTCGCCCGATTACAACGGTATGTGTATTTTTGCCCTAGGCCATAGTAGTTATTGGTTTCGAGTATCAGACATGCGAAAATATTGATAGTTTCTCAACCATTCCTTAACTTCAAACTGCCATATCTCGCGAACGGATTGACGAAGTCGAGAAATTCATGTTGCATCTGAAAGTAGAAACTCGCACGATTACAACGGTATGTGTATTTTTCCCCCAGGCCTTTGTAGTTATGGGTGTCGGGAATCAGACTTGCGAAAATTTTGATGGTTGCTCAACCATTCCTTAACTTCAAACTCCCATATTTCACGAACGAATTGACGAACTCGAGAAATTTCTCTTTCATCTGAAAGCAGAAACTCGCCCGATTTCAAAGGTATGTGTACTTTTCCCCTAGGCCTTTGTAGTTATTGATTTCGGGAATCAGAGATGCGAAAATTTTGATGGTTTCTGAACCATTCCTTAACATCAAACTCCCATATCTCGCGAACGGATTGACGAACTCGAGAAATTCCTATTGCATCTGAAAGCAAAAACTCGCCCGATTTCAACGCTATGTGTACTTTTCCCCTAGGCCATTCCAGTTATTGGATTCGAGTATCAAATCAGCGAAAATTTTGGTGGTTTCTCAACCATTCCTTAACTTCAAACTCCCATATCTCGCGAACGGATTGACGAACTCGAGAAATTCCTTTTGCATCTGAAAGGAGAAACTAGCCCGATTACAATGGTGTGTGCACTCCTCCCGTAGGCCATAGTAGTTATTGGTTTTGAGTATCAGACTTGCGAAAATTTTGATGGATTCTCAACCATTCCTTAAATTCAAACTCCCATATCTCGCGAACGGATTGACGGACTCGGGAAATTCCTGTTGCATCTGAAAGAAGAGACTCGCCCGATTACAACGGTATGTGTATTTTTGCCCTAGTCCATAGTAGTTATTGGTTTCGAGTATCAGACTTGCGAAAATTTTGATGGTTTCTCAAACGTTCCTTAACTTCAAATTCCCATATCTCCCGAACGGACTGACTAACTCGAGAAATTCCTGTTGCATCTGAAAGTAGAAACTCGCCCGATTACAATGGTATGTGTTTTTTTTCCCTAGGCCTTTGTAGTTATTGGATTCGGGAATCAGACTTGCGAAAATATTGATGGTTTCTCAACCATTCCTTAACTTCAAACTGCCATATCTCGCGAACGGATTGACGAACACGAGAAATTCCTATTGCATTTGAAAGCAGAAACTCGCCCGATTTCAACGGTATGTGTACTTTTCCCCTAGGCCTTTGTAGTTATTGGTTTCGGGAATCAGAGATGCGAAAATTTTGATGGTTTCTGAACCATTCCTTAACATCAAACTCCCATATCTCGCGAACGGATTGACGAACACGAGAAATTCCTATTGCATTTGAAAGCAGAAACTCGCCCGATTTCAACGGTATGTGTACTTTTCCCCTAGGCCTTTGTAGCTATTGGTTTCGGGAATCAGACTTGCGAAAATTTTGATGGTTTCTCAACCATTCCTTAATTTCAAACTCCCATATCTCGGGAACGGATTGACGATCTCGAGAAATTCCTGTTGCATCTGAAAGTAGAAACACGCCCGATTACAATGGTGTGTGTTCTTTTCCCCTAGGCCACAGTAATTATTGGTTTCGAGTATCAGACTTGCGAAAATTTTGATGGTTACCCAAGCGTTCCTTAACTTCAAACTCCCATATCTCGCGAACGGATTCACGAACTCGAGAAATTCCTGTTGCATCCGAAAGTAGAAACTCGCACGATTACAATTGCATGTGTATTTCTCCCCTAGGGCTTTGTAGCTATTGGTTTCGGGAATCAGACTTGCGAAAATTTTGATGGTTTCTCAACCATTCCTTAATTTCAAACTCCCATATCTCGGGAACGGATTGACGATCTCGAGAAACTCCTGTTGCATCTGAAAGTAGAAATACGCCCGATTACAGTGGTGTGTGTACTTTTCCCCTAGGCCATTCCAGTTATTGGTTTCGAGTATCAGACCAGCTAAAATTTTGATGGTTTCTCAACCATTCCTTAACTTCAAACTCCCATATCTCGCGAACGAACTGACGAACTCGAGAAATTCTTGCTGCATCTGAAAGCAGAAACTCGCCTGATTACAGCGGTGTGTGTATTTTTGCCCTAGGCCATAGTAGTTATTGGTTTCGAGTATCAGACTTGCGAAAATTTTGATGATTTCCCAACCGTTCCTTAACTTCAAACTCGCATATCTCGCGAACGGATTCACGATCTCGAGAAATTCCTGTTGCATCTTAAAGTAGAAACTCGCACGATTACAACGGCATGTGTATTTTTCCCGTAGGCCTTTGTAGTTATTGGTTTCGGGAATCAGACTTGCGAAAATTTTCATGGTTTCTCAACCATTCCTTAACCTCTAACTCCCGTATCTCGCGAACGGATTGACGATCTCGAGAAATTCCTGTTGCATCTGAAAGTAGAAACACGCCCGATTACAGTGGTGTGTTTACTTTTCCCCTAGGCCACTCGAGTTATTGGTTTCGAGTAACAGACCAGCGATAATTTTGATGGTTTCTCAACCATTCCTTATATTCAAAGTCCCATATCTCGCGAACGGATTGACGAAATTGAGAAATTCCTGTTGCATCTGAAAGTAGAAACTCGCCCGATTACAGCGGTATGTGTATTTTAGCCCTCGGCCATAGTAGTTATTGGTTTGGAGTATCCGAGTTGCGAAAATTTTGATGGTTTCTCAACCATTCCTTAAATTCAAACTCCCATATCTCGCGAACGGAATGACGAACTCGAGAAATTCCTGTTGCATCTGAAAGTAGAAACACGCCCGATTACAGTGGTGTGTGTACTTTTCCCCTAGGCCACTCGAGTTATTGGTTTCGAGTATCAGACCAGCGAAAATTTTGATGGTTTCTCATCCATTCCTTATCTTCAAAGTCCCATATCTCGCGAACGGATTGACAAACTCGAGAAATTCCTGTTGCATCTGAAAGTAGAAGCTCGCCCGATTACAGCGGTATGTGTATTTTAGCCCTCGGCCATAGTAGTTATTGGTTTCGAGTATCAGAGTTGCGAAAATTTTGATGGTTTCTCAACCATTCCTTAATTTCAAACTCCCATATCTCGCGAACGGATTGAAGATCTCGAGAAATTCCTGTTGCATCTAAAAGTAGAAACACGACCGATTACAATGGCGTGTGTACTTTTCCCCTAGGCCATTGTAGTTATTGGTTTCGAGTATCAGATTCCGAAAATTTTGGTGGTTTCTCAACCATTCCTTAACTTCAAACTCCCATACCTCGCGAGCGGATTGACGAACTCGAGAAATTCCGGTTGCATCTGAAAGTAGAAACTCGACCGATTACAATGGTGTGTGTGCTTTTCCCCTAGGCCATTCCAGTTATTCGTTTCGAGTAAGAGCCTTGCGAAAATTTTGATGGTTGCTCAAGCGTTCCTTAACTTCAAACTCCCATATCTCGCGAACGGATTGACGAACTCGAGAAATTCCTGTTGCATCTGAAAGTAGAAACTCGCCCGATTACTATGGTGTGTGTACTTTTCCCCTAGGCCTTTGTAGTTATTGGTTTCGGGAATCAGACTTGCGAAAATTTTGATGGTTTCTCAACCATTCCTTAATTTCAAACTCCCATATCTCGGGAACGGATTGACGATCTCGAGGAATTCCTGTTGCATCTGAAAGTAGAAACACGCCCGATTACAATGGTGTGTGTTCTTTTCCCCTAGGCCATAGTAGTTATTGGTTTCGAGTATCTGACTTGCGAAAATTTTGATGGTTGCTCAAGCGTTCCTTAACTTCAAACTCCCATATCTCGAGAACGGATTGACGAACTCGAGAAATTCCTGTTGCACCTGAAAGCAGAAACTCGCCCGATTACAACGGTATGTGTATTTTCCCCTAGGCCTTTGTAGTTATTGGTTTCGGAAATCAGACTTGCGAAAATTTTGATGGTTCCTCAAACAATCCTTAATTTCAAACTCCCATATCTCGGGAACGGATTGACGATCTCGAGGAATTCCTCTTGCATCTGAAAGTAGAAACACGCCCGATTACAATGGTGTGTGTTCTTTTCCCCTAGGCCATAGTAGTTATTGGTTTCGAGTATCAGACATGCGAAAATTTTGATGGTTTCTCAAACGTTCCTTAACTTCAAACTCCCATATCTCGCGAACGGATTGACGAACTCGAGAAATTCCTGTTGCATCCGAAAGTGGAAACTCGCACGATTACAAATGCATGTGTATTTTTCCCCTAGGCCTTTGTAGTTATTGGTTTCGGGAATCAGACTTGCGAAAATTTTGATGGTTCCTCAAACATTCCTTAATTTCAAACTCCCATATCTCGGGAACGGATTGACGATCTCGAGGAATTCCTGTTGCATCTGAAAGTAGAAACACGCCCGATTACAATGGTGTGTGTTCTTTTCCCCTAGGCCATAGTAGTTATTGGTTTCGAGTATCAGATATGCGAAAATTTTGATGGTTTCTCAAACGTTCCTTAACTTCAAACTCCGATATCTCGCGAACGGATTGACGAACTCGAGAAATTCCTATTGCATCTGAAAGTAGTAACTCGCCCGATTACAACGGTATGTGTATTTTCCCCTAGGCCTTTGTAGTTATTGGTTTCGGGAATCAGACTTGCGAAAATTTTGATGGTTCCTCAAACATTCCTTAACTTCAAACTCCCATATCTCGCGAATGGATTGACGAGCTCGAGAAATTCCTGTTGCATCTGAAAGTAGAAACACGCCCGATTACAATGGTGTGTGTACTTTTCCCCTAGGCCATAGTAGTTATTGGTTTCGAGTATCAGACTTGCGAAAATTTAGATGGTTTCTCAACCATTCCTTAGCTTCGAACTCCTATATCGCGCGTACGGATTGACGATCTCGAGAAATTCCTGTTGCATCTGAAAGCAGAAGCTCGCCCGATTACAGCGGTATGTGTATTTTAGCCCTCGGCCATAGTAGTTATTGGTTTGGAGTATCCGAGTTGCGAAAATTTTGATGGTTTCTCAACCATTCCTTAAATTCAAACTCCCATATCTCCCGAACGGAATGACGAACTCGAGAAATTCCTGTTGCATCTGAAAGTAGAAACACGCCCGATTACAGTGGTGTGTGTACTTTTCCCCTGGGCCACTCGAGTTATTGGTTTCGAGTGTCAGACCAGCGAAAATTTTGATGGTTTCTCATCCATTCCTTATCTTCAACGTCCCATATCTCGCGAACGGATTGACAAACTCGAGAAATTCCTGTTGCATCTGAAAGTAGAAGCTCGCCCGATTACAGCGGTATGTGTATTTTAGCCCTCGGCCATAGTAGTTATTGGTTTCGAGTATCAGGGTTGCGAAAACTTTGATGGTTTCTCAACCATTCCTTAATTTCAAACTCCCACATCTCGGGAACGGATTGACGATCTCGAGAAATTCCTGTTGCATCTGAAAGTAGAAACTCGCCCGATTACAACGGTATGTGTACATTTCCCCTAGGCCGTAGTAGTTATTGGTTTCGAGTATCAGACTTGCGAAAATTTTAATGGTTTCTCAACCATTCCTTAATTTCAAACTCCCATATCTCGCGAACGGATTGACGATCTCGAGAAATTCCTGTTGCATCTAAAAGTAGAAACACGCCCGATTACAGTGGTGTGTGTACTTTTCCCCTTGGCCATTACAGTTATTGGTTTCGAGTATCAGACCAGCGAAAATTTTGATGGTTTCTGAACCATTCCTTTATTTCAAACTCCCATATCTCGCGAACGGATTGACGAACTCGAGAAATTCCTCTTGCATCTGAAAGTAGAAACTCGCCCGATTACAGCGGTATGTGTATTTTTGCCCTAGGCCATAGTAGTTATTGGTTTGGAGTATCCGAGTTGCGAAAATTTTGATGGTTTCTCAACCATTCCTTAAATTCAAACTCCCATATCTCCCGAACGGAATGACGAACTCGAGAAATTCCTGTTGCATCTGAAAGTAGAAACACGCCCGATTACAGTGGTGTGTGTACTTTTCCCCTGGGCCACTCGAGTTATTGGTTTCGAGTGTCAGACCAGCGAAAATTTTGATGGTTTCTCATCCATTCCTTATCTTCAACGTCCCATATCTCGCGAACGGATTGACGATCTCGAGAAATTCCTGTTGCATCTAAAAGTAGAAACACGACCGATTACAATGGTGTGTGTACTTTTCCCCATGGCCATTATAGTTATTGGTTTCGAGTATCAGACCAGCGAAAATTTTGATGGTTTCTCAACCATTCCTTTATTTCAAACTCCCATATCTCGCGAACGGATTGACGAACTCGAGAAATTCCTGTTGCATCTGAAAGTAGAAACTCGCCCGATTACAGCGGTATGTGTATTTTTGCCCTAGGCCATAGTAGTTATTGGTTTCGAGTATCAGGGTTGCGAATATTTTGATGGTTTCTCATCCATTCCTTAATTTCAAACTCCCATATCTCGCGAACGGATTGACGATCTCGAGAAATTGCTGTTGCATCTGAAAGTAGAAACTCGCCCGATTACAATGGTGAGTGTACTTTTCCCCTGGGCCATAGTAGTTATTGGTTTCGATTATCAGACTTGCGAAAATTTTGATGGTTACTCAACCATTCCTCAAATTCAAACTCCCATATCTCGCGAACGGATTGACGAACTCAAGAAAATCTTGTTGCATCTGAAAGCAGAAGCTCGCCCGATTACAACGGTATGTGCATTTTAGCCCTCGGCCATAGTAGTTATTGGTATCGAGTATCAGAGTTGCGAAAATTTTGATGGTTTCTCAACCATTCCTTAATTTCAAACTCCCATATCTCGCGAACTGATTGACGAACTCGAGAAATTCCTGTTGTATCTGAAAGCAGAAACTCGCCCGATTACAGCGGTGTATGTATTTTTGCCCTAGGCCATAGTAGTTATTGGTTTCGAGTATCAGACTTGCGAGAATTTTGATGGTTTCTCAACCATTCCTTAACTTCGAACTCCCATATCTCGCGAACGGATTCACGAACTCGAGAAATTCCTGTTGCATCTGAAAGTAGAAACTCGCACGATTACAACGGCATGTGTATTTTTCCCCTAGGCCTTTGTAGTTATTGGTGTCGGGAATCAGACTTGCGAAAATTTTGATGGTTTCTCAACCATTCCTTAAATTCTAACTCCCATATCTCGCGAACGGATTGACGATCTCGTGAAATTCCTGTTGCATCTGAAACTAGAAACACGCCGATTACAGTGGTGTGTGTACTTTTCCCCTAGGCCATTCCAGTTATTGGTTTCGAGTATCAGACCAGCGAAAATTTTGATGGTTTCGCAACCATTCCTTAACTTCAAACTCCCATATCTCGCGAACTGATTGACGAACTCGAAAAATTCCAGTTGCATCTGAAAGCAGAAGCTCGCCCGATTACAGCGGTGTGTGTATTTTTGCCCTAGGCCATAGTAGTTATTGGTTTGGAGTATCCGAGTTGCGAAAATTTTGATGGTTTCTCAACCATTCCTTAAATTCAAACTCCCATATCTCCCGAACGGAATGACGAACTCGAGAAATTCCTGTTGCATCTGAAAGTAGAAACACGCCCGATTACAGTGGTGTGTGTACTTTTCCCCTGGGCCACTCGAGTTATTGGTTTCGAGTGTCAGACCAGCGAAAATTTTGATGGTTTCTCATCCATTCCTTATCTTCAACGTCCCATATCTCGCGAACGGATTGACGATCTCGAGAAATTCCTGTTGCATCTAAAAGTAGAAACACGACCGATTACAATGGTGTGTGTACTTTTCCCCATGGCCATTATAGTTATTGGTTTCGAGTATCAGACCAGCGAAAATTTTGATGGTTTCTCAACCATTCCTTTATTTCAAACTCCCATATCTCGCGAACGGATTGACGAACTCGAGAAATTCCTGTTGCATCTGAAAGTAGAAACTCGCCCGATTACAGCGGTATGTGTATTTTTGCCCTAGGCCATAGTAGTTATTGGTTTCGAGTATCAGGGTTGGGAATATTTTGATGGTTTCTCATCCATTCCTTAATTTCAAACTCCCATATCTCGCGAACGGATTGACGATCTCGAGAAATTGCTGTTGCATCTGAAAGTAGAAACTCGCCCGATTACAATGGTGAGTGTACTTTTCCCCTGGGCCATAGTAGTTATTGGTTTCGATTATCAGACTTGCGAAAATTTTGATGGTTACTCAACCATTCCTCAAATTCAAACTCCCATATCTCGCGAACGGATTGACGAACTCAAGAAAATCTTGTTGCATCTGAAAGCAGAAGCTCGCCCGATTACAACGGTATGTGCATTTTAGCCCTCGGCCATAGTAGTTATTGGTATCGAGTATCAGAGTTGCGAAAATTTTGATGGTTTCTCAACCATTCCTTAATTTCAAACTCCCATATCTCGCGAACTGATTGACGAACTCGAGAAATTCCTGTTGTATCTGAAAGCAGAAACTCGCCCGATTACAGCGGTGTATGTATTTTTGCCCTAGGCCATAGTAGTTATTGGTTTCGAGTATCAGACTTGCGAGAATTTTGATGGTTTCTCAACCATTCCTTAACTTCGAACTCCCATATCTCGCGAACGGATTCACGAACTCGAGAAATTCCTGTTGCATCTGAAAGTAGAAACTCGCACGATTACAACGGCATGTGTATTTTTCCCCTAGGCCTTTGTAGTTATTGGTGTCGGGAATCAGACTTGCGAAAATTTTGATGGTTTCTCAACCATTCCTTAAATTCTAACTCCCATATCTCGCGAACGGATTGACGATCTCGTGAAATTCCTGTTGCATCTGAAACTAGAAACACGCCGATTACAGTGGTGTGTGTACTTTTCCCCTAGGCCATTCCAGTTATTGGTTTCGAGTATCAGACCAGCGAAAATTTTGATGGTTTCGCAACCATTCCTTAACTTCAAACTCCCATATCTCGCGAACGGATTGACGAACTCGAGAAATTCCTATTGCATCTGAAAGCAAAAACTCGCCCGATTTCAACGCTATGTGTACTTTTCCCCTAGGCCATTCCAGTTATTGGATTCGAGTATCAAATCAGCGAAAATTTTGGTGGTTTCTCAACCGTTCCTTAACTTCAAACTCCCATATCTCGCGAACGGATTGACGAACTCGAGAAATTCCTTTTGCATCTGAAAGGAGAAACTAGCCCGATTACAATGGTGTGTGCACTCCTCCCGTAGGCCATAGTAGTTATTGGTTTTGAGTATCAGACTTGCGAAAATTTTGATGGATTCTCAACCATTCCTTAAATTCAAACTCCCATATCTCGCGAACGGATTGACGGACTCGGGAAATTCCTGTTGCATCTGAAAGAAGAGACTCGCCCGATTACAACGGTATGTGTATTTTTGCCCTAGTCCATAGTAGTTATTGGTTTCGAGTATCAGACTTGCGAAAATTTTGATGGTTTCTCAAACGTTCCTTAACTTCAAATTCCCATATCTCCCGAACGGACTGACTAACTCGAGAAATTCCTGTTGCATCTGAAAGTAGAAACTCGCCCGATTACAATGGTATGTGTTTTTTTTCCCTAGGCCTTTGTAGTTATTGGATTCGGGAATCAGACTTGCGAAAATATTGATGGTTTCTCAACCATTCCTTAACTTCAAACTGCCATATCTCGCGAACGGATTGACGAACACGAGAAATTCCTATTGCATTTGAAAGCAGAAACTCGCCCGATTTCAACGGTATGTGTACTTTTCCCCTAGGCCTTTGTAGTTATTGGTTTCGGGAATCAGAGATGCGAAAATTTTGATGGTTTCTGAACCATTCCTTAACATCAAACTCCCATATCTCGCGAACGGATTGACGAACACGAGAAATTCCTGTTGCATTTGAAAGCAGAAACTCGCCCGATTTCAACGGTATGTGTACTTTTCCCCTAGGCCTTTGTAGCTATTGGTTTCGGGAATCAGACTTGCGAAAATTTTGATGGTTTCTCAACCATTCCTTAATTTCAAACTCCCATATCTCGGGAACGGATTGACGATCTCGAGAAATTCCTGTTGCATCTGAAAGTAGAAACACGCCCGATTACAATGGTGTGTGTTCTTTTCCCCTAGGCCACAGTAATTATTGGTTTCGAGTATCAGACTTGCGAAAATTTTGATGGTTACCCAAGCGTTCCTTAACTTCAAACTCCCATATCTCGCGAACGGATTCACGAACTCGAGAAATTCCTGTTGCATCCGAAAGTAGAAACTCGCACGATTACAATTGCATGTGTATTTCTCCCCTAGGGCTTTGTAGCTATTGGTTTCGGGAATCAGACTTGCGAAAATTTTGATGGTTTCTCAACCATTCCTTAATTTCAAACTCCCATATCTCGGGAACGGATTGACGATCTCGAGAAACTCCTGTTGCATCTGAAAGTAGAAATACGCCCGATTACAGTGGTGTGTGTACTTTTCCCCTAGGCCATTCCAGTTATTGGTTTCGAGTATCAGACCAGCTAAAATTTTGATGGTTTCTCAACCATTCCTTAACTTCAAACTCCCATATCTCGCGAACGAACTGACGAACTCGAGAAATTCTTGCTGCATCTGAAAGCAGAAGCTCGCCTGATTACAGCGGTGTGTGTATTTTTGCCCTAGGCCATAGTAGTTATTGGTTTCGAGTATCAGACTTGCGAAAATTTTGATGATTTCCCAACCGTTCCTTAACTTCAAACTCGCATATCTCGCGAACGGATTCACGATCTCGAGAAATTCCTGTTGCATCTTAAAGTAGAAACTCGCACGATTACAACGGCATGTGTATTTTTCCCGTAGGCCTTTGTAGTTATTGGTTTCGGGAATCAGACTTGCGAAAATTTTCATGGTTTCTCAACCATTCCTTAACCTCTAACTCCCGTATCTCGCGAACGGATTGACGATCTCGAGAAATTCCTGTTGCATCTGAAAGTAGAAACACGCCCGATTACAGTGGTGTGTTTACTTTTCCCCTAGGCCACTCGAGTTATTGGTTTCGAGTAACAGACCAGCGATAATTTTGATGGTTTCTCAACCATTCCTTATATTCAAAGTCCCATATCTCGCGAACGGATTGACGAAATTGAGAAATTCCTGTTGCATCTGAAAGTAGAAACTCGCCCGATTACAGTGGTGTGTGTACTTTTCCCCTAGGCCACTCGAGTTATTGGTTTCGAGTATCAGACCAGCGAAAATTTTGATGGTTTCTCATCCATTCCTTATCTTCAAAGTCCCATATCTCGCGAACGGATTGACAAACTCGAGAAATTCCTGTTGCATCTGAAAGTAGAAGCTCGCCCGATTACAGCGGTATGTGTATTTTAGCCCTCGGCCATAGTAGTTATTGGTTTCGAGTATCAGAGTTGCGAAAATTTTGATGGTTTCTCAACCATTCCTTAATTTCAAACTCCCATATCTCGCGAACGGATTGAAGATCTCGAGAAATTCCTGTTGCATCTAAAAGTAGAAACACGACCGATTACAATGGTGTGTGTACTTTTCCCCTAGGCCATTGTAGTTATTGGTTTCGAGTATCAGATTCCGAAAATTTTGGTGGTTTCTCAACCATTCCTTAACTTCAAACTCCCATACCTCGCGAGCGGATTGACGAACTCGAGAAATTCCGGTTGCATCTGAAAGTAGAAACTCGACCGATTACAATGGTGTGTGTGCTTTTCCCCTAGGCCATTCCAGTTATTCGTTTCGAGTAAGAGCCTTGCGAAAATTTTGATGGTTGCTCAAGCGTTCCTTAACTTCAAACTCCCATATCTCGCGAACGGATTGACGAACTCGAGAAATTCCTGTTGCATCTGAAAGTAGAAACTCGCCCGATTACTATGGTGTGTGTACTTTTCCCCTAGGCCTTTGTAGTTATTGGTTTCGGGAATCAGACTTGCGAAAATTTTGATGGTTTCTCAACCATTCCTTAATTTCAAACTCCCATATCTCGGGAACGGATTGACGATCTCGAGGAATTCCTGTTGCATCTGAAATTAGAAACACGCCCGATTACAATGGTGTGTGTTCTTTTCCCCTAGGCCATAGTAGTTATTGGTTTCGAGTATCTGACTTGCGAAAATTTTGATGGTTGCTCAAGCGTTCCTTAACTTCAAACTCCCATATCTCGAGAACGGATTGACGAACTCGAGAAATTCCTGTTGCACCTGAAAGCAGAAACTCGCCCGATTACAACGGTATGTGTATTTTCCCCTAGGCCTTTGTAGTTATTGGTTTCGGAAATCAGACTTGCGAAAATTTTGATGGTTCCTCAAACAATCCTTAATTTCAAACTCCCATATCTCGGGAACGGATTGACGATCTCGAGGAATTCCTCTTGCATCTGAAAGTAGAAACACGCCCGATTACAATGGTGTGTGTTCTTTTCCCCTAGGCCATAGTAGTTATTGGTTTCGAGTATCAGACATGCGAAAATTTTGATGGTTTCTCAAACGTTCCTTAACTTCAAACTCCCATATCTCGCGAACGGATTGACGAACTCGAGAAATTCCTGTTGCATCCGAAAGTGGAAACTCGCACGATTACAAATGCATGTGTATTTTTCCCCTAGGCCTTTGTAGTTATTGGTTTCGGGAATCAGATATGCGAAAATTTTGATGGTTTCTCAAACGTTCCTTAACTTCAAACTCCGATATCTCGCGAACGGATTGACGAACTCGAGAAATTCCTATTGCATCTGAAAGTAGTAACTCGCCCGATTACAACGGTATGTGTATTTTCCCCTAGGCCTTTGTAGTTATTGGTTTCGGGAATCAGACTTGCGAAAATTTTGATGGTTCCTCAAACATTCCTTAACTTCAAACTCCCATATCTCGCGAATGGATTGACGAGCTCGAGAAATTCCTGTTGCATCTGAAAGTAGAAACACGCCCGATTACAATGGTGTGTGTACTTTTCCCCTAGGCCATAGTAGTTATTGGTTTCGAGTATCAGACTTGCGAAAATTTAGATGGTTTCTCAACCATTCCTTAGCTTCGAACTCCTATATCGCGCGTACGGATTGACGATCTCGAGAAATTCCTGTTGCATCTGAAAGCAGAAGCTCGCCCGATTACAGCGGTATGTGTATTTTAGCCCTCGGCCATAGTAGTTATTGGTTTGGAGTATCCGAGTTGCGAAAATTTTGATGGTTTCTCAACCATTCCTTAAATTCAAACTCCCATATCTCCCGAACGGAATGACGAACTCGAGAAATTCCTGTTGCATCTGAAAGTAGAAACACGCCCGATTACAGTGGTGTGTGTACTTTCCCCCTAGGCCATTCCAGTTATTGGTTTCGAGTATCAGACCAGAGAAAATTTTGATGGTTTCTCGACCATTCCTTAACTTCAAACTCCAATATCTCGCGAACGGATTGACGAACTCGAGAAATTGCTGTTCCATCTGAAAGTAGAAACTCGCCCGATTACAACGGTATGTCTATTTTTGCCCTAGGCCATAGTAGTTATTGGTTTCGAGTATCAGACTTGCGAAAATTTTGATGGTTTATCAACCATTCCTTAACTTCAAACTCCCATATCTCACGAACGAATTGACGAACTCGAGAAATTTCTCTTTCATCTAAAAGCAGAAACTCGCCCGATTACAACGGTATGTGTATTTTTGCCCTAGGCCATAGTAGTTATTGGTTTCGAGTATCAGACATGCGAAAATATTGATAGTTTCTCAACCATTCCTTAACTTCAAACTGCCATATCTCGCGAACGGATTGACGAAGTCGAGAAATTCATGTTGCATCTGAAAGTAGAAACTCGCACGATTACAACGGTATGTGTATTTTTCCCCCAGGCCTTTGTAGTTATGGGTGTCGGGAATCAGACTTGCGAAAATTTTGATGGTTGCTCAACCATTCCTTAACTTCAAACTCCCATATTTCACGAACGAATTGACGAACTCGAGAAATTTCTCTTTCATCTGAAAGCAGAAACTCGCCCGATTTCAAAGGTATGTGTACTTTTCCCCTAGGCCTTTGTAGTTATTGATTTCGGGAATCAGAGATGCGAAAATTTTGATGGTTTCTGAACCATTCCTTAACATCAAACTCCCATATCTCGCGAACGGATTGACGAACTCGAGAAATTCCTATTGCATCTGAAAGCAAAAACTCGCCCGATTTCAACGCTATGTGTACTTTTCCCCTAGGCCATTCCAGTTATTGGATTCGAGTATCAAATCAGCGAAAATTTTGGTGGTTTCTCAACCATTCCTTAACTTCAAACTCCCATATCTCGCGAACGGATTGACGAACTCGAGAAATTCCTTTTGCATCTGAAAGGAGAAACTAGCCCGATTACAATGGTGTGTGCACTCCTCCCGTAGGCCATAGTAGTTATTGGTTTTGAGTATCAGACTTGCGAAAATTTTGATGGATTCTCAACCATTCCTTAAATTCAAACTCCCATATCTCGCGAACGGATTGACGGACTCGGGAAATTCCTGTTGCATCTGAAAGAAGAGACTCGCCCGATTACAACGGTATGTGTATTTTTGCCCTAGTCCATAGTAGTTATTGGTTTCGAGTATCAGACTTGCGAAAATTTTGATGGTTTCTCAAACGTTCCTTAACTTCAAATTCCCATATCTCCCGAACGGACTGACTAACTCGAGAAATTCCTGTTGCATCTGAAAGTAGAAACTCGCCCGATTACAATGGTATGTGTTTTTTTTCCCTAGGCCTTTGTAGTTATTGGATTCGGGAATCAGACTTGCGAAAATATTGATGGTTTCTCAACCATTCCTTAACTTCAAACTGCCATATCTCGCGAACGGATTGACGAACACGAGAAATTCCTATTGCATTTGAAAGCAGAAACTCGCCCGATTTCAACGGTATGTGTACTTTTCCCCTAGGCCTTTGTAGTTATTGGTTTCGGGAATCAGAGATGCGAAAATTTTGATGGTTTCTGAACCATTCCTTAACATCAAACTCCCATATCTCGCGAACGGATTGACGAACACGAGAAATTCCTATTGCATTTGAAAGCAGAAACTCGCCCGATTTCAACGGTATGTGTACTTTTCCCCTAGGCCTTTGTAGCTATTGGTTTCGGGAATCAGACTTGCGAAAATTTTGATGGTTTCTCAACCATTCCTTAATTTCAAACTCCCATATCTCGGGAACGGATTGACGATCTCGAGAAATTCCTGTTGCATCTGAAAGTAGAAACACGCCCGATTACAATGGTGTGTGTTCTTTTCCCCTAGGCCACAGTAATTATTGGTTTCGAGTATCAGACTTGCGAAAATTTTGATGGTTACCCAAGCGTTCCTTAACTTCAAACTCCCATATCTCGCGAACGGATTCACGAACTCGAGAAATTCCTGTTGCATCCGAAAGTAGAAACTCGCACGATTACAATTGCATGTGTATTTCTCCCCTAGGGCTTTGTAGCTATTGGTTTCGGGAATCAGACTTGCGAAAATTTTGATGGTTTCTCAACCATTCCTTAATTTCAAACTCCCATATCTCGGGAACGGATTGACGATCTCGAGAAACTCCTGTTGCATCTGAAAGTAGAAATACGCCCGATTACAGTGGTGTGTGTACTTTTCCCCTAGGCCATTCCAGTTATTGGTTTCGAGTATCAGACCAGCTAAAATTTTGATGGTTTCTCAACCATTCCTTAACTTCAAACTCCCATATCTCGCGAACGAACTGACGAACTCGAGAAATTCTTGCTGCATCTGAAAGCAGAAACTCGCCTGATTACAGCGGTGTGTGTATTTTTGCCCTAGGCCATAGTAGTTATTGGTTTCGAGTATCAGACTTGCGAAAATTTTGATGATTTCCCAACCGTTCCTTAACTTCAAACTCGCATATCTCGCGAACGGATTCACGATCTCGAGAAATTCCTGTTGCATCTTAAAGTAGAAACTCGCACGATTACAACGGCATGTGTATTTTTCCCGTAGGCCTTTGTAGTTATTGGTTTCGGGAATCAGACTTGCGAAAATTTTCATGGTTTCTCAACCATTCCTTAACCTCTAACTCCCGTATCTCGCGAACGGATTGACGATCTCGAGAAATTCCTGTTGCATCTGAAAGTAGAAACACGCCCGATTACAGTGGTGTGTTTACTTTTCCCCTAGGCCACTCGAGTTATTGGTTTCGAGTAACAGACCAGCGATAATTTTGATGGTTTCTCAACCATTCCTTATATTCAAAGTCCCATATCTCGCGAACGGATTGACGAAATTGAGAAATTCCTGTTGCATCTGAAAGTAGAAACTCGCCCGATTACAGTGGTGTGTGTACTTTTCCCCTAGGCCACTCGAGTTATTGGTTTCGAGTATCAGACCAGCGAAAATTTTGATGGTTTCTCATCCATTCCTTATCTTCAAAGTCCCATATCTCGCGAACGGATTGACAAACTCGAGAAATTCCTGTTGCATCTGAAAGTAGAAGCTCGCCCGATTACAGCGGTATGTGTATTTTAGCCCTCGGCCATAGTAGTTATTGGTTTCGAGTATCAGAGTTGCGAAAATTTTGATGGTTTCTCAACCATTCCTTAATTTCAAACTCCCATATCTCGCGAACGGATTGAAGATCTCGAGAAATTCCTGTTGCATCTAAAAGTAGAAACACGACCGATTACAATGGTGTGTGTACTTTTCCCCTAGGCCATTGTAGTTATTGGTTTCGAGTATCAGATTCCGAAAATTTTGGTGGTTTCTCAACCATTCCTTAACTTCAAACTCCCATACCTCGCGAGCGGATTGACGAACTCGAGAAATTCCGGTTGCATCTGAAAGTAGAAACTCGACCGATTACAATGGTGTGTGTGCTTTTCCCCTAGGCCATTCCAGTTATTCGTTTCGAGTAAGAGCCTTGCGAAAATTTTGATGGTTGCTCAAGCGTTCCTTAACTTCAAACTCCCATATCTCGCGAACGGATTGACGAACTCGAGAAATTCCTGTTGCATCTGAAAGTAGAAACTCGCCCGATTACTATGGTGTGTGTACTTTTCCCCTAGGCCTTTGTAGTTATTGGTTTCGGGAATCAGACTTGCGAAAATTTTGATGGTTTCTCAACCATTCCTTAATTTCAAACTCCCATATCTCGGGAACGGATTGACGATCTCGAGGAATTCCTGTTGCATCTGAAATTAGAAACACGCCCGATTACAATGGTGTGTGTTCTTTTCCCCTAGGCCATAGTAGTTATTGGTTTCGAGTATCTGACTTGCGAAAATTTTGATGGTTGCTCAAGCGTTCCTTAACTTCAAACTCCCATATCTCGAGAACGGATTGACGAACTCGAGAAATTCCTGTTGCACCTGAAAGCAGAAACTCGCCCGATTACAACGGTATGTGTATTTTCCCCTAGGCCTTTGTAGTTATTGGTTTCGGAAATCAGACTTGCGAAAATTTTGATGGTTCCTCAAACAATCCTTAATTTCAAACTCCCATATCTCGGGAACGGATTGACGATCTCGAGGAATTCCTCTTGCATCTGAAAGTAGAAACACGCCCGATTACAATGGTGTGTGTTCTTTTCCCCTAGGCCATAGTAGTTATTGGTTTCGAGTATCAGACATGCGAAAATTTTGATGGTTTCTCAAACGTTCCTTAACTTCAAACTCCCATATCTCGCGAACGGATTGACGAACTCGAGAAATTCCTGTTGCATCCGAAAGTGGAAACTCGCACGATTACAAATGCATGTGTATTTTTCCCCTAGGCCTTTGTAGTTATTGGTTTCGGGAATCAGACTTGCGAAAATTTTGATGGTTCCTCAAACATTCCTTAATTTCAAACTCCCATATCTCGGGAACGGATTGACGATCTCGAGGAATTCCTGTTGCATCTGAAAGTAGAAACACGCCCGATTACAATGGTGTGTGTTCTTTTCCCCTAGGCCATAGTAGTTATTGGTTTCGAGTATCAGATATGCGAAAATTTTGATGGTTTCTCAAACGTTCCTTAACTTCAAACTCCGATATCTCGCGAACGGATTGACGAACTCGAGAAATTCCTATTGCATCTGAAAGTAGTAACTCGCCCGATTACAACGGTATGTGTATTTTCCCCTAGGCCTTTGTAGTTATTGGTTTCGGGAATCAGACTTGCGAAAATTTTGATGGTTCCTCAAACATTCCTTAACTTCAAACTCCCATATCTCGCGAATGGATTGACGAGCTCGAGAAATTCCTGTTGCATCTGAAAGTAGAAACACGCCCGATTACAATGGTGTGTGTACTTTTCCCCTAGGCCATAGTAGTTATTGGTTTCGAGTATCAGACTTGCGAAAATTTAGATGGTTTCTCAACCATTCCTTAGCTTCGAACTCCTATATCGCGCGTACGGATTGACGATCTCGAGAAATTCCTGTTGCATCTGAAAGCAGAAGCTCGCCCGATTACAGCGGTATGTGTATTTTAGCCCTCGGCCATAGTAGTTATTGGTTTGGAGTATCCGAGTTGCGAAAATTTTGATGGTTTCTCAACCATTCCTTAAATTCAAACTCCCATATCTCCCGAACGGAATGACGAACTCGAGAAATTCCTGTTGCATCTGAAAGTAGAAACACGCCCGATTACAGTGGTGTGTGTACTTTCCCCCTAGGCCATTCCAGTTATTGGTTTCGAGTATCAGACCAGAGAAAATTTTGATGGTTTCTCGACCATTCCTTAACTTCAAACTCCAATATCTCGCGAACGGATTGACGAACTCGAGAAATTGCTGTTCCATCTGAAAGTAGAAACTCGCCCGATTACAACGGTATGTCTATTTTTGCCCTAGGCCATAGTAGTTATTGGTTTCGAGTATCAGACTTGCGAAAATTTTGATGGTTTATCAACCATTCCTTAACTTCAAACTCCCATATCTCACGAACGAATTGACGAACTCGAGAAATTTCTCTTTCATCTAAAAGCAGAAACTCGCCCGATTACAACGGTATGTGTATTTTTGCCCTAGGCCATAGTAGTTATTGGTTTCGAGTATCAGACATGCGAAAATATTGATAGTTTCTCAACCATTCCTTAACTTCAAACTGCCATATCTCGCGAACGGATTGACGAAGTCGAGAAATTCATGTTGCATCTGAAAGTAGAAACTCGCACGATTACAACGGTATGTGTATTTTTCCCCCAGGCCTTTGTAGTTATGGGTGTCGGGAATCAGACTTGCGAAAATTTTGATGGTTGCTCAACCATTCCTTAACTTCAAACTCCCATATTTCACGAACGAATTGACGAACTCGAGAAATTTCTCTTTCATCTGAAAGCAGAAACTCGCCCGATTTCAAAGGTATGTGTACTTTTCCCCTAGGCCTTTGTAGTTATTGATTTCGGGAATCAGAGATGCGAAAATTTTGATGGTTTCTGAACCATTCCTTAACATCAAACTCCCATATCTCGCGAACGGATTGACGAACTCGAGAAATTCCTATTGCATCTGAAAGCAAAAACTCGCCCGATTTCAACGCTATGTGTACTTTTCCCCTAGGCCATTCCAGTTATTGGATTCGAGTATCAAATCAGCGAAAATTTTGGTGGTTTCTCAACCATTCCTTAACTTCAAACTCCCATATCTCGCGAACGGATTGACGAACTCGAGAAATTCCTTTTGCATCTGAAAGGAGAAACTAGCCCGATTACAATGGTGTGTGCACTCCTCCCGTAGGCCATAGTAGTTATTGGTTTTGAGTATCAGACTTGCGAAAATTTTGATGGATTCTCAACCATTCCTTAAATTCAAACTCCCATATCTCGCGAACGGATTGACGGACTCGGGAAATTCCTGTTGCATCTGAAAGAAGAGACTCGCCCGATTACAACGGTATGTGTATTTTTGCCCTAGTCCATAGTAGTTATTGGTTTCGAGTATCAGACTTGCGAAAATTTTGATGGTTTCTCAAACGTTCCTTAACTTCAAATTCCCATATCTCCCGAACGGACTGACTAACTCGAGAAATTCCTGTTGCATCTGAAAGTAGAAACTCGCCCGATTACAATGGTATGTGTTTTTTTTCCCTAGGCCTTTGTAGTTATTGGATTCGGGAATCAGACTTGCGAAAATATTGATGGTTTCTCAACCATTCCTTAACTTCAAACTGCCATATCTCGCGAACGGATTGACGAACACGAGAAATTCCTATTGCATTTGAAAGCAGAAACTCGCCCGATTTCAACGGTATGTGTACTTTTCCCCTAGGCCTTTGTAGTTATTGGTTTCGGGAATCAGAGATGCGAAAATTTTGATGGTTTCTGAACCATTCCTTAACATCAAACTCCCATATCTCGCGAACGGATTGACGAACACGAGAAATTCCTATTGCATTTGAAAGCAGAAACTCGCCCGATTTCAACGGTATGTGTACTTTTCCCCTAGGCCTTTGTAGCTATTGGTTTCGGGAATCAGACTTGCGAAAATTTTGATGGTTTCTCAACCATTCCTTAATTTCAAACTCCCATATCTCGGGAACGGATTGACGATCTCGAGAAATTCCTGTTGCATCTGAAAGTAGAAACACGCCCGATTACAATGGTGTGTGTTCTTTTCCCCTAGGCCACAGTAATTATTGGTTTCGAGTATCAGACTTGCGAAAATTTTGATGGTTACCCAAGCGTTCCTTAACTTCAAACTCCCATATCTCGAGAACGGATTGACGAACTCGAGAAATTCCTGTTGCACCTGAAAGCAGAAACTCGCCCGATTACAACGGTATGTGTATTTTCCCCTAGGCCTTTGTAGTTATTGGTTTCGGAAATCAGACTTGCGAAAATTTTGATGGTTCCTCAAACAATCCTTAATTTCAAACTCCCATATCTCGGGAACGGATTGACGATCTCGAGGAATTCCTCTTGCATCTGAAAGTAGAAACACGCCCGATTACAATGGTGTGTGTTCTTTTCCCCTAGGCCACAGTAATTATTGGTTTCGAGTATCAGACCAGCTAAAATTTTGATGGTTTCTCAACCATTCCTTAACTTCAAACTCCCATATCTCGCGAACGAACTGACGAACTCGAGAAATTCTTGCTGCATCTGAAAGCAGAAACTCGCCTGATTACAGCGGTGTGTGTATTTTTGCCCTAGGCCATAGTAGTTATTGGTTTCGAGTATCAGACTTGCGAAAATTTTGATGATTTCCCAACCGTTCCTTAACTTCAAACTCGCATATCTCGCGAACGGATTCACGATCTCGAGAAATTCCTGTTGCATCTTAAAGTAGAAACTCGCACGATTACAACGGCATGTGTATTTTTCCCGTAGGCCTTTGTAGTTATTGGTTTCGGGAATCAGACTTGCGAAAATTTTCATGGTTTCTCAACCATTCCTTAACCTCTAACTCCCGTATCTCGCGAACGGATTGACGATCTCGAGAAATTCCTGTTGCATCTGAAAGTAGAAACACGCCCGATTACAGTGGTGTGTTTACTTTTCCCCTAGGCCACTCGAGTTATTGGTTTCGAGTAACAGACCAGCGATAATTTTGATGGTTTCTCAACCATTCCTTATATTCAAAGTCCCATATCTCGCGAACGGATTGACGAAATTGAGAAATTCCTGTTGCATCTGAAAGTAGAAACTCGCCCGATTACAGCGGTATGTGTATTTTAGCCCTCGGCCATAGTAGTTATTGGTTTGGAGTATCCGAGTTGCGAAAATTTTGATGGTTTCTCAACCATTCCTTAAATTCAAACTCCCATATCTCGCGAACGGAATGACGAACTCGAGAAATTCCTGTTGCATCTGAAAGTAGAAACACGCCCGATTACAGTGGTGTGTGTACTTTTCCCCTAGGCCACTCGAGTTATTGGTTTCGAGTATCAGACCAGCGAAAATTTTGATGGTTTCTCATCCATTCCTTATCTTCAAAGTCCCATATCTCGCGAACGGATTGACAAACTCGAGAAATTCCTGTTGCATCTGAAAGTAGAAGCTCGCCCGATTACAGCGGTATGTGTATTTTAGCCCTCGGCCATAGTAGTTATTGGTTTCGAGTATCAGAGTTGCGAAAATTTTGATGGTTTCTCAACCATTCCTTAATTTCAAACTCCCATATCTCGCGAACGGATTGAAGATCTCGAGAAATTCCTGTTGCATCTAAAAGTAGAAACACGACCGATTACAATGGTGTGTGTACTTTTCCCCTAGGCCATTGTAGTTATTGGTTTCGAGTATCAGATTCCGAAAATTTTGGTGGTTTCTCAACCATTCCTTAACTTCAAACTCCCATACCTCGCGAGCGGATTGACGAACTCGAGAAATTCCGGTTGCATCTGAAAGTAGAAACTCGACCGATTACAATGGTGTGTGTGCTTTTCCCCTAGGCCATTCCAGTTATTCGTTTCGAGTAAGAGCCTTGCGAAAATTTTGATGGTTGCTCAAGCGTTCCTTAACTTCAAACTCCCATATCTCGCGAACGGATTGACGAACTCGAGAAATTCCTGTTGCATCTGAAAGTAGAAACTCGCCCGATTACTATGGTGTGTGTACTTTTCCCCTAGGCCTTTGTAGTTATTGGTTTCGGGAATCAGACTTGCGAAATTTTGATGGTTTCTCAACCATTCCTTAATTTCAAACTCCCATATCTCGGGAACGGATTGACGATCTCGAGGAATTCCTGTTGCATCTGAAAGTAGAAACACGCCCGATTACAATGGTGTGTGTTCTTTTCCCCTAGGCCATAGTAGTTATTGGTTTCGAGTATCTGACTTGCGAAAATTTTGATGGTTGCTCAAGCGTTCCTTAACTTCAAACTCCCATATCTCGAGAACGGATTGACGAACTCGAGAAATTCCTGTTGCACCTGAAAGCAGAAACTCGCCCGATTACAACGGTATGTGTATTTTCCCCTAGGCCTTTGTAGTTATTGGTTTCGGAAATCAGACTTGCGAAAATTTTGATGGTTCCTCAAACAATCCTTAATTTCAAACTCCCATATCTCGGGAACGGATTGACGATCTCGAGGAATTCCTCTTGCATCTGAAAGTAGAAACACGCCCGATTACAATGGTGTGTGTTCTTTTCCCCTAGGCCATAGTAGTTATTGGTTTCGAGTATCAGACATGCGAAAATTTTGATGGTTTCTCAAACGTTCCTTAACTTCAAACTCCCATATCTCGCGAACGGATTGACGAACTCGAGAAATTCCTGTTGCATCCGAAAGTGGAAACTCGCACGATTACAAATGCATGTGTATTTTTCCCCTAGGCCTTTGTAGTTATTGGTTTCGGGAATCAGACTTGCGAAAATTTGATGGTTCCTCAAACATTCCTTAATTTCAAACTCCCATATCTCGGGAACGGATTGACGATCTCGAGGAATTCCTGTTGCATCTGAAAGTAGAAACACGCCCGATTACAGTGGTATGTGTATTTTAGCCCTCGGCCATAGTAGTTATTGGTTTCGAGTATCAGGGTTGCGAAAACTTTGATGGTTTCTCAACCATTCCTTAATTTCAAACTCCCACATCTCGGGAACGGATTGACGATCTCGAGAAATTCCTGTTGCATCTGAAAGTAGAAACTCGCCCGATTACAACGGTATGTGTACATTTCCCCTAGGCCGTAGTAGTTATTGGTTTCGAGTATCAGACTTGCGAAAATTTTAATGGTTTCTCAACCATTCCTTAATTTCAAACTCCCATATCTCGCGAACGGATTGACGATCTCGAGAAATTCCTGTTGCATCTAAAAGTAGAAACACGCCCGATTACAGTGGTGTGTGTACTTTTCCCCTTGGCCATTACAGTTATTGGTTTCGAGTATCAGACCAGCGAAAATTTTGATGGTTTCTGAACCATTCCTTTATTTCAAACTCCCATATCTCGCGAACGGATTGACGAACTCGAGAAATTCCTCTTGCATCTGAAAGTAGAAACTCGCCCGATTACAGCGGTATGTGTATTTTTGCCCTAGGCCATAGTAGTTATTGGTTTGGAGTATCCGAGTTGCGAAAATTTTGATGGTTTCTCAACCATTCCTTAAATTCAAACTCCCATATCTCCCGAACGGAATGACGAACTCGAGAAATTCCTGTTGCATCTGAAAGTAGAAACACGCCCGATTACAGTGGTGTGTGTACTTTTCCCCTGGGCCACTCGAGTTATTGGTTTCGAGTGTCAGACCAGCGAAAATTTTGATGGTTTCTCATCCATTCCTTATCTTCAACGTCCCATATCTCGCGAACGGATTGACGATCTCGAGAAATTCCTGTTGCATCTAAAAGTAGAAACACGACCGATTACAATGGTGTGTGTACTTTTCCCCATGGCCATTATAGTTATTGGTTTCGAGTATCAGACCAGCGAAAATTTTGATGGTTTCTCAACCATTCCTTTATTTCAAACTCCCATATCTCGCGAACGGATTGACGAACTCGAGAAATTCCTGTTGCATCTGAAAGTAGAAACTCGCCCGATTACAGCGGTATGTGTATTTTTGCCCTAGGCCATAGTAGTTATTGGTTTCGAGTATCAGGGTTGCGAATATTTTGATGGTTTCTCATCCATTCCTTAATTTCAAACTCCCATATCTCGCGAACGGATTGACGATCTCGAGAAATTGCTGTTGCATCTGAAAGTAGAAACTCGCCCGATTACAATGGTGAGTGTACTTTTCCCCTGGGCCATAGTAGTTATTGGTTTCGATTATCAGACTTGCGAAAATTTTGATGGTTACTCAACCATTCCTCAAATTCAAACTCCCATATCTCGCGAACGGATTGACGAACTCAAGAAAATCTTGTTGCATCTGAAAGCAGAAGCTCGCCCGATTACAACGGTATGTGCATTTTAGCCCTCGGCCATAGTAGTTATTGGTATCGAGTATCAGAGTTGCGAAAATTTTGATGGTTTCTCAACCATTCCTTAATTTCAAACTCCCATATCTCGCGAACTGATTGACGAACTCGAGAAATTCCTGTTGTATCTGAAAGCAGAAACTCGCCCGATTACAGCGGTGTATGTATTTTTGCCCTAGGCCATAGTAGTTATTGGTTTCGAGTATCAGACTTGCGAGAATTTTGATGGTTTCTCAACCATTCCTTAACTTCGAACTCCCATATCTCGCGAACGGATTCACGAACTCGAGAAATTCCTGTTGCATCTGAAAGTAGAAACTCGCACGATTACAACGGCATGTGTATTTTTCCCCTAGGCCTTTGTAGTTATTGGTGTCGGGAATCAGACTTGCGAAAATTTTGATGGTTTCTCAACCATTCCTTAAATTCTAACTCCCATATCTCGCGAACGGATTGACGATCTCGTGAAATTCCTGTTGCATCTGAAACTAGAAACACGCCGATTACAGTGGTGTGTGTATTACAGTGGTGTGTGTACTTTTCCCCTAGGCCATTCCAGTTATTGGTTTCGAGTATCAGACCAGCGAAAATTTTGATGGTTTCGCAACCATTCCTTAACTTCAAACTCCCATATCTCGCGAACTGATTGACGAACTCGAAAAATTCCAGTTGCATCTGAAAGCAGAAGCTCGCCCGATTACAGCGGTGTGTGTATTTTTGCCCTAGGCCATAGTAGTTATTGGTTTGGAGTATCCGAGTTGCGAAAATTTTGATGGTTTCTCAACCATTCCTTAAATTCAAACTCCCATATCTCCCGAACGGAATGACGAACTCGAGAAATTCCTGTTGCATCTGAAAGTAGAAACACGCCCGATTACAGTGGTGTGTGTACTTTTCCCCTGGGCCACTCGAGTTATTGGTTTCGAGTGTCAGACCAGCGAAAATTTTGATGGTTTCTCATCCATTCCTTATCTTCAACGTCCCATATCTCGCGAACGGATTGACGATCTCGAGAAATTCCTGTTGCATCTAAAAGTAGAAACACGACCGATTACAATGGTGTGTGTACTTTTCCCCATGGCCATTATAGTTATTGGTTTCGAGTATCAGACCAGCGAAAATTTTGATGGTTTCTCAACCATTCCTTTATTTCAAACTCCCATATCTCGCGAACGGATTGACGAACTCGAGAAATTCCTGTTGCATCTGAAAGTAGAAACTCGCCCGATTACAGCGGTATGTGTATTTTTGCCCTAGGCCATAGTAGTTATTGGTTTCGAGTATCAGGGTTGCGAATATTTTGATGGTTTCTCATCCATTCCTTAATTTCAAACTCCCATATCTCGCGAACGGATTGACGATCTCGAGAAATTGCTGTTGCATCTGAAAGTAGAAACTCGCCCGATTACAATGGTGAGTGTACTTTTCCCCTGGGCCATAGTAGTTATTGGTTTCGATTATCAGACTTGCGAAAATTTTGATGGTTACTCAACCATTCCTCAAATTCAAACTCCCATATCTCGCGAACGGATTGACGAACTCAAGAAAATCTTGTTGCATCTGAAAGCAGAAGCTCGCCCGATTACAACGGTATGTGCATTTTAGCCCTCGGCCATAGTAGTTATTGGTATCGAGTATCAGAGTTGCGAAAATTTTGATGGTTTCTCAACCATTCCTTAATTTCAAACTCCCATATCTCGCGAACTGATTGACGAACTCGAGAAATTCCTGTTGTATCTGAAAGCAGAAACTCGCCCGATTACAGCGGTGTATGTATTTTTGCCCTAGGCCATAGTAGTTATTGGTTTCGAGTATCAGACTTGCGAGAATTTTGATGGTTTCTCAACCATTCCTTAACTTCGAACTCCCATATCTCGCGAACGGATTCACGAACTCGAGAAATTCCTGTTGCATCTGAAAGTAGAAACTCGCACGATTACAACGGCATGTGTATTTTTCCCCTAGGCCTTTGTAGTTATTGGTGTCGGGAATCAGACTTGCGAAAATTTTGATGGTTTCTCAACCATTCCTTAAATTCTAACTCCCATATCTCGCGAACGGATTGACGATCTCGTGAAATTCCTGTTGCATCTGAAACTAGAAACACGCCGATTACAGTGGTGTGTGTACTTTTCCCCTAGGCCATTCCAGTTATTGGTTTCGAGTATCAGACCAGCGAAAATTTTGATGGTTTCGCAACCATTCCTTAACTTCAAACTCCCATATCTCGCGAACTGATTGACGAACTCGAAAAATTCCTGTTGCATCTGAAAGCAGAAGCTCGCCCGATTACAGCGGTGTGTGTATTTTTGCCCTAGGCCATAGTAGTTATTGGTTTCGAGTATCAGACTTGCGAGAATTTTGATGGTTTCTCAACCATTCCTTAACTTCAAACTCCCATATCTCGCGAACGAATTGACGAACACGAGAAATTCTTGTTGCATCTGAAAGAAGAAACTCGCCCGATTACAGCGGTTTGTGTATTTTTGCCCTAGGCCATAATAGTTATTGGTTTCGAGTATCAGACATGCGAAATTTTTTATGGTTTCTCAACCATTCCTTAACTTCAAACTCCCATATCTCGCGAACGGAGAGACGAACTCGAGAAATTCCTGTTTCATCTGAAAGTAGAAATTCGCCCGATTACAACTGTAGTATCGGATTTTCGGCGTCCGCTTAGGCTTGCTTCGAGCGTAGGCCTAAACAAGATAACGTGCGCGGTTGGACTCGAGTTGAAGTAAACATTTAGCGCCGATCGGCTCGCTAGCTTTCCTGGAAGGCACGAGTATCCTTTACAAAGGGTCTTGTGCGACGACCGAGCGTGAGAATGCATGGGGATGAAAGGAAATACATGTGGTTCGGAGAAAGTGAAGAGTGTTTAGAAAAGACGGGTGATTGGGATGGCCGAGCGTGGCCGAATGTCTGAAGTGAGAGAGACTTAGGATTGGAATGAAAGAGAATGAATGGGAATGACTATATAGAGCGCGAGAAGAACGTAGGGACACAGTATAACACAGTATGATACAGTATGACAGAGTATGACAAAGTATGACGACGAGAGTATGTCCGAAGAGTGTGTCGCGGACGGTATGACTAAAAAGACGATAAGACGAGACAACTAAAAGACGTATCCAGCGTAACTAACCACTGACACTACATCTAACACTATCATCATTGTAATATATAATATTATTAAATATACTTTAATATACCACATCAGAGGAATAGTTATTTGGGGGCTCGTACGGGGATAAATCATTCAAAAGGATCTCTCCTCCAGAGATCCAAGTGATAAGAGGAGAGAACGAAACAACAATTTTGGCGGCCCCTCCGGGATGAATCAGACAGGTGCCGTTATGCAGGATAGTTTAGACGTAGTTCAGTGTGAAGGTGAAACGACGAGAGTTACAAGGATGAGCGGCAAGACACGACGAAAAAGTGCCAGTGGTGAAAATATGTGTGACAATTCTGAAGTTGCTAAAATGAAGTTGGTAGAACTTCGAGCAGAATTGAAAAGACGAAAATTAAGAATCACTGGAAATAAAGACGAATTACGACGACGCTTGCAAGCTGCCTTGACGCTAGAAGAAGAAAGTGAAGACGAAGATACGAGTGATTGTGACGAAGACGACGACGAAGAAGATGATGTGGTCAGAGTTGAAGAAGACGTTGACGACGGTGATAATGGAAGATCAGGACGTAATACACGCGGAAGGAGGAGACAGGTAAAATATGTACCTAGTTTTAAAGATGTTGAAGAGTCGCTGACAACGTTCAGCGGGGACGACAAGCGAAGCATTAAACTTTGGATCAGCGATTTTGAGGAAACTGCCGATATGTGTGAATGGACTGACGTTCAAATGATAATATACGCCAAAAGACTTTTACGAGGTCCGGCAAAGCTGTTTGTTAATTACGAGAAATGTGGCCGAAGCTGGAAATGTTTGAAGACTGCTTTGAAATTGGAATTTGGTTATAAAGGCAGTAGCTACCAAATACAACAAGAGCTGACGCAAATAAGGAAGCGTAATGACGAATCGTATCAAGAATACATCTATCAGATGCTTGACATAGCCTCTCAAGTAGACATGGAGACTGATGCTGTGATACGATACATAATCGACGGAATTCAAGACGAAGAGTATAACAAAGTCGTGTTGTACGGAGCCAGGAGCATTGGAGAGCTGAAGAAGAAATTCATAATCTACGAGGAAATGAAGAACAGCATTAGGACGAAGACGAAGCGCGTGGAAGATAAAGTGCAGAAACCAGTGCGTGCTGTAAATGCGGAGACGATGCGCATGGATGATGAAGTGCAGAGACCAGTGCGTGTTGTAAATGCGAAGACGAAGCGATGTTTTAGTTGTGGATTGCCAAATCATGTGAGTGCGAATTGTCCAATGAAGGACAAAGGGGTAAAATGTTTCAAGTGCAACGAACACGGGCACGTTGCATCGAAGTGCTCGCAAAAGTTGAATGTGGAAAAGGAAGTTTGTAGTGTCGCACAGCTTCCTCGAGGAGAACTACACGAAAAGGTAAAGACAACGAAGCATGACTTAGTAACACTGATCGATACAAATAGCGATTTGTCTTTGATGCGGACGAATGAATGTGTGAAAATAGGCGCGGTTCGCGAAGTTTACAAAATAGATGTGCCGTATACCAAAGATTTTTCGAGTAGAAGTACTGTAGAAAATCCTAAGAGCGTATTGAATGCCGCGAGTAAGTTTGAGTTGTCCATTGACTGGGACAAAGGTCAGTTTGTGCAATCAAAGATCGAGTACGTAGGGCGCATGGTTAAGAATGATAGTGTGCGTCCGTCGGAACAGAAAACTGATGTCGTTGTGAGATTCTCGAAATCAGAGAGTGTTGAAGCCGTTAAAAATATTCTGGGTTCGATTAGTTGTTTTAGAATGTTTGTAAACCAGTACGCGATTATTCCAAGACCGTTAAAGAATTTATTACAGACGAACGTTAAATTAGAATTTGGTTTTAAAGGGGAACAAGCGCCGGTGCATTTGAGAATGGTATCGTCAAATGGGCCTGTGCCGGAGATTTGTAATGTATACGCCGATACGAAATCGAATAGAGATGCGTGCATGTGTGTGAACAAGGGTGAGCGGAGTGTGACCACACGACTGCGCGCAGTGCAGCAAAAAGACATTGGACTAAAGAACATTGCCGAATTGGTGTGCCAAGGCAAAACGAATGATTGTTATGTGAAGGATGATTTATTGTTTGAAGTGACCAGTGAGCATAGGTTGATGAAACAGGACGCCTTCGTAAAGTGCACGTGGCCTTATGCCACGAAGACGACGAACGCCGCCAAAATTCTCAGTAGGCTGAGAGAAAGATCGATTGCATTTGGAAACCCGAGGAGGATCATTACGGATCATGGTATTGTGAAGGCTGAAGGGCAGGTATCGCGGATTAACTATATACCTCGGTTGACGAATTTGTTTGCGCCGAAACCGCGCGAATGGTGCAGGTACCTGGAGTGGGCCCAGCGATGTTTTAACGCTACGCCGTGTAGGAACTCAGGTGGGCTGCCGATTCAATTGCTGCTCGGAACGCACGCGAAGTTCAAAAGCGACCCGACGACCAGGGAAACAATTAAGAACGAATGGATAGCCGTAGTTAAAAAAGATCGAGACAAATTCAGACGACGAACAAAAGAAAACATGCAGAAGGTGCAGCAGACGTCCAGACGGAATTACGACGCAAAGACGAAGAGGGCGAAACGTTACGAGGAAGACGACCTCGTAGCTATCCGCAGGACACAGTTCGAACCAGGGATCAATGACCTCAGTAATAGTGACTCAAGTGTGAGTGACTGCGAAAGCGTAAGACATCTGAGGGCAGATGTCAAAGCAGGATGGCCGAGTGTAGTATCGGATTTTCGGCGTCCGCTTAGGCTTGCTTCGAGCGTAGGCCTAAACAAGATAACGTGCGCGGTTGGACTCGAGTTGAAGTAAACATTTAGCGCCGATCGGCTCGCTAGCTTTCCTGGAAGGCACGAGTATCCTTTACAAAGGGTCTTGTGCGACGACCGAGCGTGAGAATGCATGGGGATGAAAGGAAATACATGTGGTTCGGAGAAAGTGAAGAGTGTTTAGAAAAGACGGGTGATTGGGATGGCCGAGCGTGGCCGAATGTCTGAAGTGAGAGAGACTGAGGATTGGAATGAAAGAGAATGAATGGGAATGACTATATAGAGCGCGAGAAGAACGTAGGGACACAGTATGACACAGTATGATACAGTATGACAGAGTATGACAAAGTATGACGACGAGAGTATGTCCGAAGAGTGTGTCGCGGACGGTATGACTAAAAAGACGATAAGACGAGACAATTAAAAGACGTATCCAGCGAAACTAACCACTGACACTACATGTAACACTATCATCATTGTAATATATAATATTATTAAATATACTTTAATATACCACATCAGAGCAATAGTTATTTGGGGGCTCGTACGGGGATAAATCATTCAAAAGGATCTCTCCTCCAGAGATCCAAGTGATAAGAGGAGAGAACGAAACAACACAACGGTATGTGTATTTTTCCCCTAGGCCATTGTAGTTATTCGTTTCGAGTATCAGACATGCGAAAATATTGATGGTTTCTCAACCATTCCATAATTTCAAACTCCCATATCTCGCGAACGAATTGACGAACTCGAGAAATTCCTGTTGCATCGGAAAGTAGAAACTCGCCCCATTACAATGGTATGTGTACTTTTCCCCTAGGCCATTCCAGTTATTGGTTTCGAGTATCAGACCTGCGAAAATTTTGAAGGTTTCTCAACCATTCCTTAACTTCAAACTCCCATATCTCGCGAACGAATAGACGAACACGAGAAATTCTTGTTGCATCTGAAAGAAGAAACTCGCTAGATTACAGCGGTGTGTGTATTCTTGCCCTAGGCCATAATAGTTATTGGTTTCGAGTATCAGACTTGCGAAAATTTTGATGGTTTCTCAAACGTTCCTTAATTTCAAACTCCCATATCTCGCGAACGGATTGACGAACTCGAGAAATTCCTGTTGCATCTGAAAGTAGAAGCTCGCACGAATACAACGGTATGTGTATTTTTCACCTAGGCCTTTGTAGTTATTGGTTTCGGGAATCAGACTTGCGAAAATTTTGATGGTTTCTCAACCATTCCTTAAATTCTAACTCCCATATCTCGCGAACGGATTGACGAACTCGAGAAATTCCTGTTGCATCTGAAAGTAGAAACTCGCCCGATTACAGAGGTATGTGCATTTTTGCCCTAGGCCATAGTAGTTATTGGTTTCGAGTATTTGAGTTGCGAAAATTTTGATGGTTTCTCAACCATTCCTTAATTTCAAACTCCCATATCTCGCGAACGGATTGACGATCTCGAGAAATTCCTATTGCATCTGAAAGTGGTAACTCGCCCGATTACAACGGTATGTGTATTTTCCCCTAGGCCACTCCAGTTATTGGTTTCGCGTATCAGACCAGCGAAAATTTTGATGGTTTCTCAACCATTCCTCAACTTCACACTCCCACATCTCGCGAACGGATTGACGAACTCGAGAAATTCCTGTTGCATCCGAAAGTAGAAACTCGCACGATTACAACTGCATGTGTATTTTTTCCCTAGGCCTTTGTAGTTATTGGTTTCGGGAATCAGGCTTGCGAAAATTTTGATGGATTCTCAACCATTCCTTCACTTCTAACTCCCATATCTGGCGAACGGATTGACGATCTCGAGAAATTCCTGTTGCATCTGAAAGTAGAAACTCGCCCGATTACAGAGGTATGTGCATTTTTGCCCTAGGCCATAGTAGTTATTGGTTTCGAGTATTTGAGTTGCGAAAATTTTGATGGTTTCTCAACCATTGCTTAATTTCAAACTCCCATATCTCGCGAACGGATTGACGATCTCGAGAAATTCCTATTGCATCTGAAAGTAGTAACTCGCCCGATTACAACGGTATGTGTATTTTCCCCTAGGCCACTCCAGTTATTGGTTTCGCGTAGCAGACCAGCGAAAATTTTGATGGTTTCTCAACCATTCCTCAACTTCACACTCCCATATCTCGCGAACGGATTGACGAACTCGAGAAATTCCTGTTGCATCCGAAAGTAGAAACTCGCACGATTACAACTGCATGTGTATTTTTTCCCTAGGCCTTTGTAGTTATTGGTTTCGGGAATCAGACTTGCGAAAATTTTGATGGATTCTCAACCATTCCTTCACTTCTAACTCCCATATCTGGCGAACGGATTGACGATCTCGAGAAATTCCTGTTGCATCTGAAAGTAGAAACTCGCCCGATTACAAAGGTATGTGTATTTTTCCCCTAGGCCTTTGTAGTTATTGGTTTCGGGAATCAGACTTGCGAAAATTTTGATAGTTCCTCAAACATTCCTTAACTTCAAACTCCCATATCTCGCGACTGGTTTGACGAGCTCGAGAAATTCCTGTTGCATCTGAAAGTAGAAACACGCCCGATTACAATGGTGTGTGTACTTTTCCCCTAGGCCATTCCAGTTATTGGTTTCGAGAATCAGAGCAGCGAAACTTTGATGGTTTCTCAACCATTCCTTAATTTCAAACTCCCATATCTCGGGAACGGATTGATGATCTCGAGAAATTCCTGTTGCATCTGAAAGTAGAAACTCGCCGGAATACAGCGGTAAGTGTACTTTTCCCCTAGGCCATGGTAGTTATTGGTTTCGATTATCAGACTTGCGAAAATTTTGATGGTTTCTCAACCATTCCTTAACTTCGAACTCCCATATCTCGCGAACGGATTCACGAACTCGAGAAATTCCTAATGCATCTGAAAGTAGAAACTCGCACGTTTACAACGGCATGTGTATTTTTCCCCTAGGCCATTCCAGTTATTGGTTTCGAGTGTCAGACCAGCGAAAATTTTGATGGTTTCTCAACCATTCCCTAACTTCAAACTCCCATATCTCGCGAACGGATTGACGAACTCGAGAAATTCGTGTTGCATGTGAAAGTAGAAACACGCCCGATTACAATGGTGTGTGTTCTTTTCCCCTAGGCCATAGTAGTTATTGGTTGCGAGTATCAGACTTGCGAAAATTTTGATGGTTGCTCAAGCGTTCCTTAAATTCAAACTCCCATATCTCGCGAACGGATTGACGAACTCGAGAAATTCCTGTTGCATCCGAAAGTAGAAACTCGCACGATTACAAATGCATGTGTATTTTTCCCCTAGGCCTTTGTAGTTATTGGTTTCGGGAATCAGACTTGCGAAAATTTTGATGGTTTCTCAACCATTCCTTCACTTCTAACTCCCATATCTGGCGAACGGATTGATGATCTCGAGAAACTCCTGTTGCATCTCAAATTAGAAACACGCCCGATTACAGTGGTGTGTGTACTTTTCCCCTAGGCCATTCCAGTTATTGGTTTCGAGAATCAGACCAGCGAAACTTTGATGGTTTCTCAACCATTCCTTAATTTCAAACTCCCATATCTCGGGAACGGATTGACGATCTCGAGGAATTCCTGTTGCATCTGAAAGTAGAAACTCGCCCGATTACAACGGTATGTGTATTTTTCCCCTAGGCCTTTGTAGTTATTGGTTTCGGGAATCAGACTTGCAAAAATTTTGATGGTTCCTCAAACATTCCTTAACTTCAAACTCCCATATCTGGCGAATGGATTGACGAACTCGAGAAATTCCTGTTGCATCCGAAAGTAGAAACTCGCACGATTACAAATGCATGTGTATTTTTCCCCTAGGCCTTTGTAGTTATTGGTTTCGGGAATCAGACTTGCGAAAATTTTGATGGTTTCTCAACCATTCCTTAACTTCGAACTCCCATATCTGGCGAATGGATTGACGAACTCGAGAAATTCCTGTTGCATCTGAAAGTAGAAACTCGCCCGATTACAATGGTGTGTATACTTTTCCCCTAGGCCATAGTAGTTATTGTTTTCGATTATCAGACTTGCGAAAATTTTGATGGTTTCTCAACCATTCCTTAACTTCGAACTCCCATATCTCCCGAACGGATTGACGAACTCGAGAAATTCCTGTTGCATCCGAAAGTAGAAACTCGCCCGATTACAACTGCATGTGTATTTTTCCCCTAGGCCTTTGTAGTTATTGGTTTCGGGAATCAGACTTGCGAAAATTTTGATGGTTTCTCAACCATTCCTTCACTTCTAACTCCCATATCTGGCGAACGGATTGACGATCTCGAGAAACTCCTGTTGCATCTCAAAGTAGAAACACGCCCGATTACAGTGGTGTGTGTACTTTTCCCCTAGGCCATTCCAGTTATTGGTTTCGAGAATCAGACCAGCGAAACTTTGATGGTTTCTCAACCATTCCCTAACTTCAAACTCCCATATCTCCCGAACGGATTGACGAACTCGAGAAATTCCTGTTGCATCTGAAAGTAGAAACTCGCCGGAATACAGCGGTAAGTGTACTTTTCCCCTAGGCCATGGTAGTTATTGGTTTCGGGAATCAGACTTGCAAAAATTTTGATGGTTCCTCAAACAGTCCTTAACTTCAAACTCCCATATCTCGCGAATGGATTGACGAACTCCAGAAACTCCTGTTGCATCTCAAAGTAGAAACTCGCCCGACTACAGTGGTGTGTGTACTTTTCCCCTAGGCCATTCCAGTTATTGGTTTCGAGTATCAGACCAGCGAAAATTTTGATGGTTTCTCAACCATTCCCTAACTTCAAACTCCCATATCTCGCGAACGGATTGACGAACTCGAGAAATTCGTGTTGCATGTGAAAGTAGAAACACGCCCGATTACAATGGTGTGTGTTCTTTTCCCCTAGGCCATAGTAGTTATTGGTTGCGAGTATCAGACTTGCGAAAATTTTGATGGTTGCTCAAGCGTTCCTTAACTTCAAACTCCAATATCTCGCGAACGGATTGACGAACTCGAGAAATTCCTGTTGCATCTGAAAGTAGAAACACGCCCGATTACAATGGTGTGTGTACTTTTCCCCTAGGCCATAGTAGTTATTGGTTTCGAGTATCAGACTTGCGAAAATTTTGATGGTTGCTCAAGCGTTCCTTAACTTGAAACTCCCATATCTCGCGAACGGATTGACGAACTCGAGAAATTCCTGTTGCATCTGAAAGTAGAAACTCGCCCGATTACAATGGTGTGTATACTTTTCCCCTATGCCATAGTAGTTATTGTTTTCGATTATCAGACTTGCGAAAATTTTGATGGTTTCTCAACCATTCCTTAACTTCGAACTCCCATATCTCGCGAACGGATTGACGAACTCGAGAAATTCCTGTTGCATCCGAAAATAGAAACTCGCCCGATTACAACTGCATGTGTATTTTTCCCCTAGGCCTTTGTAGTTATTGGTTTCGGGAATCAGACTTGCGAAAATTTTGATGGTTTCTCAACCATTCCTTCACTTCTAACTCCCATATCTGGCGAACGGATTGACGATCTCGAGAAACTCCTGTTGCATCTCAAAGTAGAAACACGCCCGATTACAGTGGTGTGTGTACTTTTCCCCTAGGCCATTCCAGTTATTGGTTTCGAGAATCAGACCAGCGAAACTTTGATGGTTTCTCAACCATTCCTTAATTTCAAACTCCCATATCTCGGGAACGGATTGACGATCTCGAGAAATTCCTGTTGCATCTGAAAGAAGAAACTCGCCCGATTACAACGGTATGTGTATTTTTCCCCTAGGCCTTTGTAGTTATTGGTTTCGGGAATCAGACTTGCAAAAATTTTGATGGTTCCTCAAACATTCCTTAACTTCAAACTCCCATATCTCGCGAATGGATTGACGAACTCGAGAAACTCCTGTTGCATCTCAAAGTAGAAACACGCCCGATTACAGTGGTGTGTGTACTTTTCCCCTAGGCCATTCCAGTTATTGGTTTCGAGTATCAGACCAGCGAAAATTTTGATGGTTTCTCAACCATTCCCTAACTTCAAACTCCCATATCTCCCGAACGGATTGACGAACTCGAGAAATTCCTGTTGCATCTGAAAGTAGAAACTCGCCGGAATACAGCGGTAAGTGTACTTTTCCCCTAGGCCATGGTAGTTATTGGTTTCGGGAATCAGACTTGCAAAAATTTTGATGGTTCCTCAAACAGTCCTTAACTTCAAACTCCCATATCTCGCGAATGGATTGACGAACTCGAGAAACTCCTGTTGCATCTCAAAGTAGAAACTCCCCGGCTACAGTGGTGTGTGTACTTTTCCCCTAGGCCATTCCAGTTATTGGTTTCGAGTATCAGACCAGCGAAAATTTTGATGGTTTCTCAACCATTCCCTAACTTCAAACTCCCATATCTCGCGAACGGATTGACGAACTCGAGAAATTCGTGTTGCATGTGAAAGTAGAAACACGCCCGATTACAATGGTGTGTGTTCTTTTCCCCTAGGCCATAGTAGTTATTGGTTGCGAGTATCAGACTTGCGAAAATTTTGATGGTTGCTCAAGCGTTCCTTAACTTCAAACTCCCATATCTCGCGAACGGATTGACGAACTCGAGAAATTCCTGTTGCACCTGAAAGTAGAAACACGCCCGATTACAATGGTGTGTGTACTTTTCCCCTAGGCCATAGTAGTTATTGGTTTCGAGTATCAGACTTGCGAAAATTTTGATGGTTGCTCAAGCGTTCCTTAACTTGAAACTCCCATATCTCGCGAACGGATTGACGAACTCGAGAAATTCCTGTTGCATCTGAAAGTAGAAACTCGCCCGATTACAATGGTGTGTATACTTTTCCCCTATGCCATAGTAGTTATTGTTTTCGATTATCAGACTTGCGAAAATTTTGATGGTTTCTCAACCATTCCTTAACTTCGAACTCCCATATCTCGCGAACGGATTGACGAACTCGAGAAATTCCTGTTGCATCCGAAAGTAGAAACTCGCCCGATTACAACTGCATGTGTGTTTTTCCCCTAGGCCTTTGTAGTTATTGGTTTCGGGAATCAGACTTGCAAAAATTTTGATGGTTCCTCAAACATTCCTTAACTTCAAACTCCCATATCTCGCGAATGGATTGACGAACTCGAGAAACTCCTGTTGCATCTCAAAGTAGAAACACGCCCGATTACAGTGGTGTGTGTACTTTTCCCCTAGGCCATTCCAGTTATTGGTTTCGAGTATCAGACCAGCGAAAATTTTGATGGTTTCTCAACCATTCCCTAACTTCAAACTCCCATATCTCCCGAACGGATTGACGAACTCGAGAAATTCCTGTTGCATCTGAAAGTAGAAACTCGCCGGAATACAGCGGTAAGTGTACTTTTCCCCTAGGCCATGGTAGTTATTGGTTTCGGGAATCAGACTTGCAAAAATTTTGATGGTTCCTCAAACAGTCCTTAACTTCAAACTCCCATATCTCGCGAATGGATTGACGAACTCGAGAAACTCCTGTTGCATCTCAAAGTAGAAACTCGCCCGATTACAGTGGTGTGTGTACTTTTCCCCTAGGCCATTCCAGTTATTGGTTTCGAGTATCAGACCAGCGAAAATTTTGATGGTTTCTCAACCATTCCTTAACTTCGAACTCCCATATCTCGCGAACGGATTCACGAACTCGAGAAATTCCTATTGCATCTGAAAGTAGAAACTCGCACGTTTACAACGGCATGTGTATTTTTCCCCTAGGCCTTTGTAGTTATTGGTTTCGGGAATCAAACTTGCGAAAATTTTGATGGTTTCTCAACCATTCCTTAATTTCAAACTCCCATATCTCGGGAACGGATTGACGATCTCGACAAATTCCTGTTGCATGTGAAAGTAGAAACACGCCAGATTACAATGGTGTGTGTTCTTTTCCCCTAGGCCATTCCAGTTATTGGTTTCGAGTATCAGACCAGCGAAAATTTTGAAGGTTTCTCAACCATTCCCTAACTTCAAACTCCCATATCTCGCGAACGGATTGACGAACTCAAGAAATTCCTGTTGCATCTGAAGGTAGAAACTCGCCCGAATACAGCGGTAAGTGTACTTTTCCCCTAGGCCATAGTAGTTATTGGTTTCGATTATCAGACTTGCGAAAATTTTGATGGTTTCTCAACCATTCCTTAACTTCGAACTCCCATATTTCGCGAACGGATTGACGATCTCGAGAAATTCCTATTACATCTGAAAGTAGAAGCACGCCCGATTACAATGGTGTGTGTATTTTTCCCCTAGGCCTTTGTAGTTATTGGTTTCGGGAATCAGACTTGCAAAAATTTTGATGGTTCCTCAAACAATCCTTAACTTCAAACTCCCATATCTCGCGAATGGATTGACGAACTCGAGAAATTCCTGTTGCATCTGAAAGTAGAAACTCGCCCGATTACAAAGGTGTGTGTACTTTTCCCCTAGGCCATAGTAGTTATTGGTTTCGAGTATCAGACTTGCGAAAATTTGGATGGTTGCTCAAGCGTTCCTTAACTTGAAACTCCCATATCTCGCGAACGGATTTACGAACTAGAGAAATTCCTGTTGCATCTGAAAGTGGAAACTCGCCCGATTACAATGGTGTGTGTACTTTTCCCCTAGGCCATAGTAGTTATTGTTTTCGATTATCAGACTTGCGAAAATTTTGATGGCTTCTCAACCATTCCTTAATTTCAAACTCCCATATCTCGGGAACGGATTGACGATCTCGACAAATTCCTGTTGCATCTGAAGGTAGAAACTCGCCCGAATACAGCGGTAAGTGTACTTTTCCCCTAGGCCATAGTAGTTATTGGTTTCGATTATCAGACTTGCGAAAATTTTGATGGTTTCTCAACCATTCCTTAACTTCGAACTCCCATATCTCGCGAACGGATTGACGAACTCGAGAAATTCCTGTTGCATCCGAAAGTAGAAACTCGCCCGATTACAACTGCATGTGTATTTTTCCCCTAGGCCTTTGTAGTTATTGGTTTCGGGAATCAGTCTTGCGAAAATTTTGATGGTTTCTCAACCATTCCTTCACTTCTAACTCCCATATCTGGCGAATGGATTGACGACCTCGAGAAATTCCTGTTGCATCTCAAAGTAGAAACACGCCCGATTACAGTGGTGTGTGTACTTTTCCCCTAGGCCATTCCAGTTATTGTTTTCGAGTATCAGACCAATGAAAATTTTGATGGTTTCTCAACCATTCCCTAACATCAAACTCCCATATCTCGCGAACGGATTAACGAACTCGAGAAATTCCTGTTGCATGTGAAAGTAGAAACACGCCCGATTACAATGGTGTGTGTTCTTTTCCCCTAGGCCATAGTAGTTATTGGTTTCGAGTACCAGACCAGCGAAAATTTTGATGGTTTCTCAACAATTCCTTAACTTCAAACTCCCATATCTCGCGAACGAACGGGACGAACTCGAGAAATTCTTGTTGCATCTGAAAGCAGAAACGCGCCTGATTACAGCGGTGTGTGTATTTTTGCCCTAGGCCATAGTAGTTATTGGTTTCGGAAATCAGACTTGCGAAAATTCTGACGGTTTCTCAATCATTCCTTAAATTCTAACTCCCATATCTCGCGAACGGATTGACGAACTCGAGAAATTCCTGTTGCATCTGAAAGTAGAAACTCGCCCGATTACAATGGTGTTTGTACTTTTCCCCTAGGCCATTCCAGTTATTGGTTTCGAGTATCAGACCAGCGAAAATTTTGATGGTTTCTCAACAATTCCTTAACTTCAAACTCCCATATCTCGCGAACGAACGGGACGAACTCGAGAAATTCTTGTTGCATCTGAAAGCAGAAACTCGCCCGATTACAGCGGTGTGTGTATTTTTGCCCTAGGCCATAGTAGTTATTGGTTTCGAGTATCAGACTTGCGAAAATTTTGATGGTTTCTCAACCATTCCTTAATTTCAAACTCCCATATCTCGCGAACGAATTGACGAACTCGAGCAATTCCTGTTGCATCGGAATGTACAAAGTCGCCCCATTACAATGGTGTCTGTACTTTTCCCCTAGGCCATTCCAGTTATTGGTTTCGAGTATCAGACTTGCGAAAATTTTGATGGTTGCTCAAGCGTTCCTTAAATTCTAACTCCCATATCTCGCGAACGGATTGACGAACTCGAGAAATTCCAGTTGCATCTGAAAGTAGAAACTCGCCCGATTACAATGGTGTGTGTACTTTTTCCCTAGGCCATAGTAGTTATTGGTTTCGATTATCAGACTTGCGAAAATTTTGATGGTTTCTCAACCATTCCTTAACTTCGAACTCCTATATCTCGCGAACGGATTCACGAACTCGAGAAATTCCTGTTGCATCTGAAAGTAGAAACTCGCACGACTACAACGGCTTATGTATTTTTCCCCCAGGCCTTTGTGGTTATTGGTTTCGGGAATCAGCCTTGCCAAAATTTTGATGGTCTCTCAACCATTCCTTAATTTCAAACTCCCATATCTCGGGAACGGATTGACGATCTCGAGAAATTCCTGTTGCATCTGAAAGTAGAAACACGCCCGATTACAATGGTGTGTGTTCTTTTCCCCTAGGCCATTGTAGTTATTGGTTTCGAGTATCAGACATGCGAAAATTTTGATGGTTTTTCAACCATTCCTTTACTTCAATCTCCCATATCACGCGAACGGATTGACCAACTCGAGAAATTCCTATTGCATCTGAAAGCAGAAACTCGCCCGATTACAACGGTATGTGTATTTTTGCCCTAGGCCATAGTAGTTATTGGTTTCGGGAATCAGACTTGCAAAAATTTTGATGGTTCCTCAAACATTCCTTAACTGCAAACTCCCATATCTCGCGAATGGATTGACGAACTCGAGAAACTCCTGTTGCATCTCAAAGTAGAAACACGCCCGATTACAACGGTATGTGTACTTTTCCCCTAGGCCATTCCAGTTATTGGTTTCGAGTATCAGACCAGCGAAAATTTTGATGGTTTCTCAACCATTCCCTAACTTCAAACTCCCATATCTCGCGAACGGATTGACGAACTCGAGAAATTCCTGTTGCATCTGAAAGTAGAAACTCTCCGGAATACAGCGGTAAGTGTACTTTTACCCTAGGCCATGGTAGTTATTGGTTTCGATTATCAGACTTTCGAAAATTTTGATGGTTTCTCAACCATTCCTTAACTTCGAACTCCCATATCTCGCGAACCGATTCACGAACTCGAGAAATTCCTATTGCATCTGAAAGTAGAAACTCGCACGTTTACAACGGCATGTGTATTTTTCCCCTAGGCCTTTGTAGTTATTGGTTTCGGGAATCAGATTTTGGAAAATTTTGATGGTTTCTCAACCATTCCTTAATTTCAAACTCCCATATCTCGGGAACGGATTGACGATCTCGAGAAATTCCTGTTGCATGTGAAAGTAGAAACACGCCCGATTACAATGGTGTGTGTTCTTTTCCCCTAGGCCATTCCAGTTATTGGTTTCGATTATCAGACCAGCGAAAATTTTGAAGGTTTCTCAACCATTCCCTAACTTCAAACTCCCATATCTCGCGAACGGATTGACGAACTCAAGAAATTCCTGTTGCATCTGAAGGTAGAAACTCGCCCGAATACAGCGGTAACTGTACTTTTCCCCTAGGCCATAGTAGTTATTGGTTTCGATTATCAGACTTGCGAAAATTTTGATGGTTTCTCAACCATTCCTTAACTTCGAACTCCTATATCTCGCGAACGGATTGACGAACTCGAGAAATTCCTGTTGCATCCGAAAGTAGAAACTCGCCCGATTACAACTGCATGTGTATTTTTCCCCTAGGCCTTTGTAGTTATTGGTTTCGGGAATCAGTCTTGCGAAAATTTTGATGGTTTCTCAACCATTCCTTCACTTCTAACTCCCATATCTGGCGCACGGATTGACGACCTCGAGAAATTCCTGTTGCATCTCAAAGTAGAAACACGCCCGATTACAGTGGTGTGTGTACTTTTCCCCTAGGCCATTCCAGTTATTGTTTTCGAGTATCAGACCAATGAAAATTTTGATGGTTTCTCAACCATTCCCTAACTTCAAACTCCCATACCTCGCGAACGAATTGACGAACACGAGAAATTCTTGTTGCATCTGAAAGAAGAAACTCGCACGATTACAACGGTATGTGTATTTTTCCCCCAGGCCTTTGTAGTTATTGGTTTCGGGAATCAGACTTGCGAAAATCTTGATGGTTTCTCAACCATTCCTTAATTTCAAACTCCCATATCTCGGGAACGGATTGACGATCTCGAGAAATTCCTGTTGCATGTGAAAGTAGAAACACGCCCGATTACAATGGTGTGTGTTCTTTTCCCCTAGGCCATAGTAGTTATTGGTTTCGAGTATCAGACTTGCGAAAATTTTGATGGTTTCTCAACCATTCCTTAATTTCAAACTCCCATATCTCGCGAACGAATTGACGAACTCGAGAAATTCCTGTTGCATCTGAAAGTAGAAACTCGCCCGAATACAGCGGTAAGTGTGCTTTTCCCCTAGGGCATTCCAGTCATTGGTTTCGAGTATCAGACCAGCGAAATTTTTGATGGTTTCTCAACCATTCCTTAATTTCAAACTCCCATATCTCACGAACGATTTGACGAACTCGAGAAATTCCTGTTGCATCGGAAAGAAGAAACTCGCCCTATTACAATGGTGTATGCACTTTTCCCCTAGGCCAATTCAGTTATTGATTTCGAGTATCAGACCAGCGAAATTTTTTATGGTTTCTCAACCATTCCTTAATTTCAAACTCCCATATATCGCGAACGGATTGACGAACTCGAGAAATTCCTGTTGCATCTGAAAGTAGAAACTCGCCCGATTACAACGGTATGTGTATTTTTCCCCTAGGCCATTGTAGTTATTGGTTTCGAGTATCAGATATGCGAAAATTTTGATGGTTTCTCAACCATTCGTTTACTTCAAACTCCCATATCACGCGAACGGATTGGCGAACTCGAGAAATTCCTATTGCATCTGAAAGCAGAAACTCGCCCGATTACAACGGTATGTGTATTTTTGCCCTAGGCCATAGTAGTTATTGGATTCGAGTATCAGACTTGCGAAAATTTTGATGGTTTCTCAACCGTTCCTTAACTTCAAACTCCCATATCTCGCGAACGGATTCACGATCTCGAGAAATTCCTGTTGCATCTGAAAGTAGAAACTCGCACGCTTACAACGGCATGTGTATTTTTCCCCTAGGCCTTTGTAGTTATTGGTTTCGGGAATCAGATTTTGGAAAATTTTGATGGTTTCTCAACCAATCCTTAATTTCAAACTCCCATATCTCGGGAACGGATTGACGATCTCGAGAAATTCCTGTTGCATGTGAAAGTAGAAACTCGCCCGATTACAATGGTGTGTGTTCTTTTCCCCTAGGCCATTCCAGTTATTGGTTTCGAGTATCAGACCAGCGAAAATTTTGAAAGTTTCTCAACCATTCCCTAACTTCAAACTCCCATATCTCGCGAACGGATTGACGAACTCGAGAAATTCCTGTTGCATCTGTAAGTAGAAACTCGCACGATTACAACGGCATGTGTATTTTTCCCCTAGGCCTTTGTAGTTATTGGTTTCGGGAATCAGACTTGCGAAAATTTTGATGGTTTCTCAACCATTCCTTCACTTCTAACTCCCATATCTGGCGCACGGATTGACGACCTCGAGAAATTCCTGTTGCATCTCAAAGTAGAAACACGCCCGATTACAGTGGTGTGTGTACTTTTCCCCTAGGCCATTCCAGTTATTGATTTCGAGTATCAGACCAGCGAAAATTTTGATGGTTTGTCAACCATTCCTTAACTTCAAACTCCCATATCTCGCGAAAGGTTTGACGAACTCGAGAAGTTCCTGTTGCATCGGAAAGTAGAAACTCGCACGATTACAACGGTGTGTGTATTTTTGCCCTACGCCATAGTAGTTATTGGTTTCGAGTATCAGATTTGCGAAAATTTTGATGGTTTCTCAACCATTCCTTAATTTCAAACTCCCATATCTCGCAAACGATTTGACGAACACGAGAAATTCCTGTTGCATCGGAAAGTAGAAACTCGCCCCATTACAATGGTGTGTGTACTTTTCCCCTAGGCCATTCCAGTTATTGGTTTCGAGTATCAGACCAGCGAAACTTTTGATGGTTTCTCAACCATTCCTTAACTTCAAACTCCCATATCTCGCGAACGGATTGACGAACTCGAGAAATTCCTGTTGCATCTGTAAGTAGAAACTCGCACGATTACAACGGCATGTTTATTTTTCCCCTAGGCCTTTGTAGTTATTGGTTTCGGGAATCTGACTTGCGAAAATTTTGATGGTTTCTCATCCATTCCTTAACTTCTAACACACATATCTCGCGAACGGATTGACGATCTCAAGAAATTCCTGTTGCACCTGAAAGTAGAAACTCGTCCGATTACAGTGGTATGTGTACTTTTCCCCTAGGCCATTCCAGTTATTGGTTTCGAGTATCAGACCAGCGAAATTTTTGATGGTTTCACAACCATTCCTTAACTTCAAACTCCCATATCTCGCGAACGGATTGACGAACTCGAGATATTCCTGTTGCATCTGAAAGTAGAAACTCGCACGATTACAACGGCATGTTTATTTTTCCCCTAGGCCTTTGTAGTTATTGGTTTCGAGTATCAGACCAGCGAAAATTTTGATGGTTTCTCAACCATTCCTTAACTTCAAACTCCCATATCTCGCGAACGGATTCACGAACTCGAGAAATTCCTGTTGCATCCGAAAGTAGAAACTCGCACGATTACAACTGCATGTGTATTTCTCCCCTAGGCCTTTGTAGTTATTGGTTTCGAGTATCAGACTTGCGAAAATTTTGATGGTTGCTCAAGCGTTCCTTAACTTCAAACTCCCATATCTCGCGAACGGATTGACGAACTCGAGAAATTCCTGTCTCATCTGAGAGTAGAAACTCGCCCGAATACAGCGGTAAGTGTACTTTCCCTTAGGCCATTCCAGTTATTGGTTTCGAGTATCAGACCTGCGAAATTTTTGATGGTTTCTCAACCATTCCTTAACTTCAAACTCCCATATCTCGCGAACGGTTTGACGAACTCGAGAAATTCCTGTTGCATCTGAAAGTAGAATCTCGCCCGATTACAATGGTGTGTGTACTTTTCCGCTAGGCCATTCCAGTTATTGGTTTCGAGTATCAGACAAGCGAAATTTTTGATGGTTTCTCAACCATTCCTTAACTTCGAACTACCATATCTCGCGAACGGATTCACGAACTCGAGAAATTCCTGTTGCATCTGAAACTAGAAACTCGCACGACTACAACGGCACGTGCATTTTTGCCCTAGGCCAGAGTAGTTATTGGTTTCGAGTATCAGAGATGCGAAAATTTTGATGGTTTCTCAGCCATTCCTTAATTTCAAACTCCCATATCTCGCGAACGGATTGACGATCTCGAGAAATTCCTGTTGCATCTGAAAGTAGAAACACGCCCGATTACAGTGGTGTGTGTACTTTTCCCCTAGGCCAATCCAGTTATTGGTTTCGAGTATCAGACCAGCGAAATTTTTGATGGTTTCTCAACCATTCCTTAACTTCAAACTCCCATATCTCGCGAACGGATTCACGAACTGGAGAAATTCCTGTTGCATCCGAAAGTAGAAACTCGCACGATTACAACTGCATGTGTATTTCTCCCCTTGGCCTTTGTAGTTATTGGTTTCGAGTATCAGACTTGCGAAAATTTTGATGGTTTCTCAACCATTCCTTAACTTCAAACTCCCATATCTCGCGAACGGATTCACGAACTGGAGAAATTCCTGTGGCATCCGAAAGTAGAAACTCGCACGATTACAACTGCATGTGTATTTCTCCTCTAGGCCTTTGTAGTTAATGGTTTCGGGAATGAGACTTGCGAAAATTTTGATGTTTTCTCAACCATTCCTCCACTTCTAACTCCTATATCTGGCGAACGGATTGACGATCTCGACAAATTCCTGTTGCATCTGAAAGTAGAAACACGCCCGATTACATTGGTGTGTGTACCTTTCCCCTACGCCATTCCAGTTCTTGGTTTCGAGTATCAGACTAGCGAAAATTTTGATGGTTTCTCAACCATTCCTTAACTTCAAACTCCCATATCTCGCGAACGGTTTGACGAACTCGAGAAATTCCTGTTGCATCTGAAAGAAGAAACTCGCCCGATTACAATGGTGTGTGTACTTTTCCGCTAGGCCATTCCAGTTGTTGGTTTCGAGTATCAGACAAGCGAAATTTTTGATGGTTTCTCAACCATTCCTTAACTTCGAACTACCATATCTCGCGAACGGATTCACGAACTCGAGAAATTCCTGTTGCATCTGAAACTAGAAACTCGCACGACTACAACGGCACGTGCATTTTTGCCCTAGGCCAGAGTAGTTATTGGTTTCGGGTATCAGACTTGCGAAAATTTTGATGGTTTCTCAACCATTCCTTAACTTCAAACTCCCATATCTCGCGAACGGATTCACGAACTGGAGAAATTCCTGTTGCATCCGAAAGTAGAAACTCGCACGATTACAACTGCATTTGTATTTCTCCCCTAGGCCTTTGTAGTTAATGGTTTCGGGAATCAGACTTGCGAAAATTTTGATGGTTTCTCAACCATTCCTCCACTTCTAACTCCTATATCTGGCGAACGGATTGACGATCTCGACAAATTCCTGTTGCATCTGAAAGTAGAAACACGCCCGATTACATTGGTGTGTGTACCTTTCCCCTACGCCATTCCAGTTATTGGTTTCGAGTATCAGACTAGCGAAAATTTTGATGGTTTCTCAACCATTCCTTAACTTCAAACTCCTATATCTCGCGAACGGATTGACGAACTCGACAAATTACTGTCTCATCTGAAAGTAGAAACTCGTCCGAATACAGCGGTAAGTGTACTTTTCCCCTAGGCCATTCCAGTTAATGGTTTCGAGTATCAGACCAGCGAAATTTTTGATGGTTTCTCAACCATTCCTTAACTTCAAACTCCCATATCTCGCGAACGGATTGACGAACTCGAGAAATTCCTGTTGAATTTGAAAGTAGAAACTCGCACGATTACAACGGTATGTGTATTTTAGCCCCAGGCCATAGTAGTTATTGGTTTCGAGTATCAGAGTTGCGAAAATTTTGATGGTTTCTCAACCATTCCTTAATTTCAAACTCCCATATCTCAGGAACGGATTGACGATCTCGAGAAATTCCTGTTGCATCTGAAAGTAGAAACACGCCCGATTACAGTGGTGTGTGTACTTTTCCCCTAGGCCATTACAGTTATTGGTTTCGAGTATCAGACCAGCGAAAATTTTGATGGTTTCTCAACCATTCCTTAAATTCAAACTCCCATATCTCGCGAACGGTTTGACGAAATCGAGAAATTCCTGTTGCATCTGAAAGTAGAAAATCGCACGATTTCAACGGCATGTTTATTTTTCCCCTAGGCCTTTTTAGTTATTGGTTTCGGGAATCAGACTTGCGAAAACTTTGATGGTTTCTCAACCATTCCTTAAATTATTACTCCCATATCTCGCGAACGGATTGACGAACTCGAGAAATTCCTGTCTCATCTGAAAGTAGAAACTCGCCCGATTACAATGGTGTGTGTACTCTTCCCCTAGGCCATTCCAGTTATTGGTTTCGAGTATCAGACCAGCGAAAATTTTGATGGTTTCTCAACCATTCCTTAATTTAAAACTCCCATATCTCGCGAACGGTTTGACGAACTCGAGAAATTCCTGTTGCATCTGTAAGTAGAAACTCGCACGATTACAACGGCATGTTTATTTTTCCCCTAGGCCTTTGTAGTTATTGGTTTCGGGAATCTGACTTGCGAAAATTTTGATGGTTTCTCAACCATTCCTTAACTTCTAACACACATATCTCGCGAACGGATTGACGATCTCAAGAAATTCCTGTTGCACCTGAAAGTAGAAACTCGTCCGATTACAGTGGTATGTGTACTTTTCCCCTAGGCCATTCCAGTTATTGGTTTCGAGTATCAGACCGGCGAAATTTTTGATGGTTTCTCAACCATTCCTTAACTTCAAACTCCCATATCTCGCGAACGGATTGACGAACTCGAGAAATTCCTGTTGCATCTGAAAGTAGAAACTCGCACGATTACAACGGCATGTTTATTTTTCCCCTAGGCCTTTGTAGTTATTGGTTTCGGGTATCAGACTTGCGAAAATTTTGATGGTTTCTCAACCATTCCTTAACTTCAAACTCCCATATCTCGCGAACGGATTCACGAACTGGAGAAATTCCTGTTGCATCCGAAAGTAGAAACTCGCACGATTACAACTGCATTTGTATTTCTCCCCTAGGCCTTTGTAGTTAATGGTTTCGGGAATCAGACTTGCGAAAATTTTGATGGTTTCTCAACCATTCCTCCACTTCTAACTCCTATATCTGGCGAACGGATTGACGATCTCGACAAATTCCTGTTGCATCTGAAAGTAGAAACACGCCCGATTACATTGGTGTGTGTACCTTTCCCCTACGCCATTCCAGTTATTGGTTTCGAGTATCAGACTAGCGAAAATTTTGATGGTTTCTCAACCATTCCTTAACTTCAAACTCCTATATCTCGCGAACGGATTGACGAACTCGACAAATTACTGTCTCATCTGAAAGTAGAAACTCGTCCGAATACAGCGGTAAGTGTACTTTTCCCCTAGGCCATTCCAGTTAATGGTTTCGAGTATCAGACCAGCGAAATTTTTGATGGTTTCTCAACCATTCCTTAACTTCAAACTCCCATATCTCGCGAACGGATTGACGAACTCGAGAAATTCCTGTTGAATTTGAAAGTAGAAACTCGCACGATTACAACGGTATGTGTATTTTTCCCCTAGGCCTTTGTAGTTATTGGTTTCGGGAATCAGACTTGCGAAAATTTTGATGGTTTCTCAACCATTCCTTAAATTATAACTCCCATATCTCGCGAACGGATTGACGAACTCTAGAAATTCCTGTTTCATCTGAAAGTAGAAACTCGCCCGATTACATTGGAGTGTGTACTTTTCCCCTAGGCCAATCCAGTTATTGGTTTCGTGTATCAGACCAGCGATAATTTTGATGGTTTCTCAACCATTCCTTAACTTCAAAGTCCCATATCTCGAGAACGGATTGACGAACTCGAGATATTCCTGTTGCATCTGAAAGTAGAAGCTCGCCCGATTACAGCGGTATATGTATTTTAGCCCTAGGCCATAGTAGTTATTGGTTTCGAGTATCAGAGTTGCGAAAATTTTGATGGTTTCTCAACCATTCCTTAATTTCAAACTCCCATATCTCAGGAACGGATTGACGATCTCGAGAAATTCCTGTTGCATCTGAAAGTAGAAACACGCCCGATTACAGTGGTGTGTGTACTTTTCCCCTAGGCCATTACAGTTATTGGTTTCGAGTATCAGACCAGCGAAAATTTTGATGGTTTCTCAACCATTCCTTAAATTCAAACTCCCATATCTCGCGAACGGTTTGACGAAATCGAGAAATTCCTGTTGCATCTGAAAGTAGAAAATCGCCCGATTACAATGGTGTGTGTACTTTTCCCCTAGGCCGTTCCAGTTATTGGTTTCGAGTATCAGACCAGCGAAATTTTTGATGATTTCTCAACCATTCCTTAACTTCGAACTCCCATATCTCGCGAACGGATTCACGAACTTGAGAAAATCCTGTTGCATCTGAAACTAGAAACTCGCACGACTGCAACGTCAAGTGTATTGTTCCCCTAGGCCTTTGTAGTAATTGGTTTCGGGAATCAGACTTTCGAAAATTTTGGTGGTTTCTCAACCATTCCTTAACTTCTAACTCCCATATCTAGCGAACGGATTGACGATCTCGAGAAATTCCTGTTGCATCTGAAAGTAGAAACTCGCCCGA